>NW_011500007.1:111107-131603 GCF_000495115.2 Populus euphratica
AACATAAATAAGATATAAGTTAACTAATTAAAGGAAAGGAAATGAAAAGTATAAACAAGAAATTAATGAAAGCAAAACTTAAACATTACAAAAATAAAAAGAAAAAAATAAAAAGCATGATCTTGATCTGAAAACCAAGATGCCTAAATGCATGGAAAATACCTTTTTTTATAGGCCAGAATTGAAAACTATTGATTTGTTGACTAATTATTGAGTGGGTGGCCAACTCTTGACTTGGTAACAATTCTTATCTTCTTGTATGAACAAGAAGTCATTGTTAACATCATAATTCGAACAGACTTGAATCATAAAAATTTTAGTAAATTGTCTCAGCTTTCTAACAAAAGAAAAATTAAGGTCATTTGGACTTCTAAAACTCAAGATATGGGTTGAACACTGAATAGTATTTAGGCTAGTGTTTAGGCTGCAAGATAAATTCGGATTTCTCCTTTGTTACTAAGATTTGGACTTCTGAACACCAAAATTGAGTCTTGCATTTCCATAAATATTTTAGGCATATGTATTAGCTTTCCATTTATATAAAGCAGACCTAAATCTAAGTTCTATAGCTCCAGTTATAATCCAATTACCGAACAGTATTCTAGTTTGGACTGAACCAGCATCTCATTTCTAAGCTTTACCCTCTCTTTGTCTTCTCAATTTCAGTAGTTAAACTTATTAATCAATCCTTTGATTTATATGATAGGTCTGCGTTTAAGATGGACATTTACTATAAATTAAAGATATTTTATAGTATCAGACTTGTTATTATAAAACATGTTTTAGTTAATGAGTTATTGATAATTCAAGTGCAAAATACTGATATAAAACCTTGATAAAAATACACTTTTAAGTATTAATGAAGATGGTGCAAAGATAAAAAATAAAAAATAAAAAAACTTAGTGGACCTAAATCTTTGATAGTAAACTCAAAGTTTAGCTAGGTAACAAATTAGTTAAGGAGAGTAGAATTATTCCTAGTGAGTATGATGTTATCAACATAGCAAAGATGATTAAAAAAAAAAGATTATCATGCTAATTAAAAACAAAAAAGAAGATTCTACATAGTTGCAAAGGAAACTAAATTTTAGTAAAAAAGAACAAAAAGATTAAAACTAAATACGGGGTGTTTGTTTCAAGTCGTAGAGTGCCTTTTTTAATTTGTAATTATGAAAAGGATAGTGAGGATCAATATAGCTTAAGGGATGTTTCATATGGACTATTTCGTGAAGAATACCATTAAGAAAGATATTTTTTATGTCAAGTTAATGTAAGGGCCACTTGTAGACACAGTAAAAAAGAGAACTATATGAATTGTGAAGGCTTTTACCACAGGGTTAAAGGTGTCCGTGTAATCAAAACTGGGATGTTAAGTGTAGCCCTTTGCAATAAAATGCACTTTTAGGTGATCAATTAATCCATTAAAAAGGAATTTAGTTCTAAAAACCCATTTGGAACCGACAATATTAATGTTGTTGGGTCTGGGAACAAGATCCCAAGTATATTTGTTTGAAAAGCCTTCATCTCATCATCCATGATAGCATGTCAAGCTGGCTTTTTGGATGTTGATTTAAACCCTTTATGTTCATATATGATAAGTAGAGTATAAAGTAATGGTGAAAACTGTATAATATTTAGATGATTTGGATGTTGTGGCTTGAAAATGCCAACTTTGATACGAGTAATGATAGGATGAGAGTCAGATAGTACAGCTGAAGTGTGGTCATGGGATTGGTGTATAGAATTAATAAATGGAATTGACTTCATAACTACTTCATAGCAGTAGTTAATGAATGTATAAACTTCATAGTTAGAGGAGTAACCTGCAAGGGCTTAACGGCAAAATCATCTATACATAAACAACAAGTAGTAGTAGGAACTTGCGTAAAAATAGGAAATAATATGCTAGGAAAGGGTTTAAAAAATTAGAAAAATCAATGTTAGAAAAAGGATTAACACGAGAACTATTCGAAAAAGGAAAAAAAATTCATCAAACCTAACATGTCATGTAATATATGTATGAGAAGTGGTGGTATCAAATATGAGGAACTATAACCTAGAAAAATACACGATATGCTATGAGGAGAAAATTTATGATAAGCACAATCATGTAAATAAGGATAAACTTGACAACCGAATGAATGAAAATTTTCATAACTAAAAAACTTACCAAAGAGAACTTTAAAAAGTGAAGGACCATTAAGAACATGCATAGGCAATAGGCTAATAATGTAGGTCGTCGTGCTAAATGCATCAACCCAATGTCGAGCAAGAACATGAGAGTGAAAAAAAAAAGTAATATGGATAAAAATATATAATTGCCTATTATTACGCGATCCTTACCATGATAGGGTTCAACCTTTTCCAACTAAGAAGGAGTAAGTGTTAAATAAGTAGAAGCTCTTATCTTGGTTTACCAATTAGGCATTAAACTATTGGAAAAGAAATATAATGCAATGAAAGCTTCAACTAGTTGTGTAGTAAGTCTAGCATGTTCATAACAACTTTAATAGTGATCAACAGTGTGTCCTCTAGTCTTACATGTTTGACATCGAGGAATATAAGTTTCTCAATTGTCACATCTATGTCCATAACCTCCATTATAGCTGTCTTGAGAACGACAGGAATTGGAGTTCACACCACCCTGAGATTGAAAAGATGTTTTTATAGTAGTAAATACAATAGAAAAAATAGAGGATAACCCTAGTGATTGATAGAAAATCTCAAACCTTCCAACTTTAGGAACCAAGTCTCTAAAAGTTGGTAGTGGGATGAGGGACATTTGGACAGTAAAAAAATTCGCAAATTCAGTGCCTGATCCTCTAAGATACTAGTGAACCATGTCTGTATCGTGAACCGAGTGACATATTATAGTGAATTGATCATTTAAAGCTTTAAAGGAATGAGAATATTTAGTGATACTTTAAGTACCATGTTTTATAAGTTACCGATCATCACTGATGCGAGTTTTGAAAATATAGTCACATGAATTTTCCAAAGCATGATATTGCGAGTATTGGTAAGGCCAAGAACCTCAGCCATAACTTATTTAGTTAAAGAAGAGAAAAGGAGATTAAGAAGACATTGATCTTGAAGTGTCATTTTGTTACCTGTTTGTTTCTGTGTTTTAAAAATGCTTTTAAAAAAATTTGAAATTTTTTTATTTTTTTATTTACTTTAAATTAATATGTTTTTAGTGTTTTCAAATCATTTTGATATGCTAATATCAAAAATAATTTTTAAAAAATAAAAAAATATTAGCATGCATTTTGGCAGAAAAAAATTATTTAAAAGGCAACCGCAACCACAATCACACTTCCAAACAAACCTTTAGGATTTGTTGGGAATAAGAAGAAAAATTTGATACAATAATGGTTAGAGGTGTCGGAATGGAACCATCAATATGGCTAAAGAGATTTTGACATCGAATAAGAGGAAGAATTTAATTCTGCCATATAAGATAATTTATGGAGAAAAGTTTAATAGTAACTATATGAATCATGGTATTGAAAGAGAGGGAAGAGTTGGCCATGAGTGGATCAAATATATTAATCCAAAAGAGGCTCTAATGCCATAATAATGTTTATAAAACCCACCACACCTTTCTAGGATGGAGTTATTCCATTATATATAGATGTATATAGAGGAAGTAAACTTAAATCCATGAAGATAAAACCAAAAAGATAAATACAAGAGGAAACTATATCTCTTCTAATATCTCGAAGATGGGAAGATTAAGGAGGATCTCGTGAATCATTAGCTGATTTATTGGAATCCTCTACAATCTTGTCATAATATTTAGAAGGAATAAGGCTAAGACCTTATGTAATGCAATTTAGATTAGTGTCCAAATTGACTAGAGCTATAGTTACAAAGTTGAACTCTTTGTTTGCTATAAATTTGACTTTAATATACCATTTTAGGTCATAATCCTATTAATGGTGTTAATCCAGTTAATATGATCAATATCCACTTTGTTTGGAATAGTGACTACTTGAAGGTCATTTGAGGAAGTTTCAATAGCTTTATCATCAGACAATAATGAATCCCAACATGCACTTTTAAGTTGTATTTACTTTGTTACTAAACAAGAAACTTTGTCTTTATGATATTTAGCGATAAGGCTTTTTTAAAACACAAAAGTTTCAAAAGACTTGATTTCATAAACTTTATGGTTTTCATACTAATACGTAAAAATATATTGTGAAGCTAAAAAAAATATTTAAAATTTGATGATAAACTTTTTAAAAATAAAAGTTTTGAAAATATCAATTTCACAGACCTTCTAGTTTTTACACATGCTTTCAAATGTGTATAGCAAAACCTTGAAAAGTGTCTAAAAATTCTGAAAAGTTGAGTTAAGGCATAAAATTTTCAAAACACCTAAGACCACAAACCTTATTTCTTTCATGTCATATGCAAAAACATACATTTAATCCTAAAACTATGCTAAAGTTGCCATGTAACTTCTTAAAGCATAAAAGGTTCAAACAACCAAATTCTTCAAACCTTGTGATTTTCTCATGTATAAAAAGTATATTACAAAGCCTTGAAAGGTAATTGAAGACAAGTGGTAAGTTTTATAAAGGTTAAAAGTTATGAAAACACCAACTTGACAAGCCTTTTAGTTTCACAAAGTATGCAAACATAAAATTTTCAAATGACTAAATTGCATAAACCTTATAATCTTACTAGTTACATGACTCGCGTAATACCACTGGTTAATTTTTTTGCATAAAAAATATTTAAAAAGTTAAGATCTAAAAGTATTAGATTTTTTTTGCAAAGCTATATTCAAGAGTCTTAGGTTTAACTACAACTCTTGACCCAAGAATAATATTTATAATAATATTAAACGTGAAAGAGCCTAGTTTAAGTGGGTCTGGCTGCAATACCAAACCCAACAGTTTTGGATATAAGTTTGGCTGCAAGGTTGTGTCATAAAAGTATGATATTTAAATAGATTAATTAAAAAGAAAAAAACAAAGAAAAAAACCAACATTAAGAAAAAAAACTAATGAAGAAAAAGAAAAAAAAATCTGAATTAACTGGGTTTACCTGTCAAACCTGAGATCCGTGTCATGAAAGTCTGATAACTAAATAGAAAAAAAATTAATATCAACACTAAATACAAAAAGTTAATTAAAAAGGAAAAAAAAGATATCAACCTTTTCACCATGGATTGGACTGTGCAATTCACAATGAAAGACATAAAAAAAAGTAAATAATAATAATAATAAAGGTATCAGCCTTTTCCCCGTGGACTACATACAATATTAAAAGATGAAATCGGAAGAACAAAACTAATGAGAAAAAAGAAAAACAATCTGAATCAACTGGTTTAACCTGTCAAACCATGTTAACTCGTCAAACCTAGGATCCGTGTTATGAAAGTCTAATAATTAAACATAAAAAATTTAATATTAAGAAACTAAATTAAAAGAATAATTACAAAAGAAGAAAAAAGACAAAAAAAAAGAAGAAAAAGAAACTAAAGGCATCAGCTTTTTCACTGGTCCACAGTAAAAGGCTTAAAAAAACAAAGGCATACACCATGAGTTATTTTTTTTGCATAAAAAATATAAAAAAGGTTAAGATCTAAGAATGTTATGTCTTTCTGCAAAGATATACCCAAGAGCTTTTGGTTTAGCTGCAACACTTGACTCAAAAGTAATATTTATAATAATATTAAACTTGTATGACTCAAGTTTAAGTGAGTCTGGTTGCAACACCGGATCCAAGAGCCTTAGATTTGGGTCTGACTGCAAGATTGTGTCATAAAAATGTGATAATTAAATAGATTAATTAAAAAGAAAAAAACATAGAAAAAAATCATTGGGAAGAAAAAACTAATGAAGAAAAAGAAAAAAAATCTGAATTAACTAGGTTAACCCTTTAAACCAGGTTAAACTGTCAAACATTAGATTCACATTATTAAAGTTGGGTTAACCTGATAATTAAATAGAAAAAAAATTAACAGGTTAACCTATAGATTAACTGGGTTAACTTGTCAAACTTGGAAAAATAGAAAAAAATTAACAGGTTAACCCATAGATTAACTGGGTTAACTTGTCAAACTTGGAATACATGTCATGAAAATCTGATAATTAAATAAAAAGAAATTTAACATTAACAAACGAATCTAAATAAGAAAAATTAATTAAAAAAACAAAAAAAAATAATTTCAAGACTAATCAAACCAGGTTAACCTGTTAAACTCGGGATCCGTATCATAAAAGTCTGATAACTAAATAAAAAAATTTATCATTAACAAACTAAATTAAACAAAAAATTTCATTAAAAAAACACAAAAGAAAAGGCAAAAAAAAATCATAAAGGCATAAAAAAAAAAAAAAAGAAAAAATATTATAATAAAATTATAATATAATATAATTATCATTATAATAATAATAATAATAATAATAATAATATATAAATATTATTAAAAGGCGTGGGAAAGCAACAGTGCTTTCCCCACGCCTTTTAGTATATTGTTAATAAAATAACCGTTAAAAAGCAAAAATAATATTTTGTTTTTATTTTTAACTTTCCATTTAATACAACCTTGACTAAAATAGCTGTATGGGATGCACCCAAAATTACTTTGGCAGTGCAACCTACTGCAATATTCAGCGTAACTACTAATGAGAAGATGCCAACGTAGTGTACCACCCACCGGCGTTCCAATTTGCGTATGCTTCTCAATAAATGCATCTTTCCCTCTTTCGCCGTGTAGAAAACCGAAATATAACTAGCTGGCCGAGGCGTACAAAAGCAGCATAAGCTTAGCCAGTACTAAGTATCTCCCACATATGGCATTCTCTCTATCCTCTTCCTTCTTCATTCATCCTCAGCTAAGGCATATTGTTTACAAGATGAATCTTCTTGACACTCTGTTGTTCTTTGTTAGTATCCCATTATCTGCTCATCACCTTCATTTTCTCTGCTTAATTAATCATATGCCTTGATTACATGTATGTTCTTCCTGCTGTTGATGTGTTTGTTTGCATGTCTGAATTTACCAGGTTATACATTTCGTAGACAAACGGGGGAGACAGGAATTGCGTGGTAATGCACCTACCACACTGAGTGGTCCCTCCCCGACCAGGCCAATGGGGACCGGGAGTACCACGAAACAACATTCCAAGCCCCGCGCTTTGGCTTCCGGGAAGGGGTGAAGGAGGCATCCGGGGCTTTTGAGCTAGACACGAGGGTATGGTAAAGAGATTTGTTACTTGCGAAAATTTTAAAAAATTTAAAACATTATAGAAAAACTCTTATTTTTTTTTAAATTTATATCTTCACTTGTTAAAAGATTATTATAACTATTTACATATAAAAAAAATATAATTATACTAAATAAAAAAACTAGGAAGGATAATCCCTTCCAATAAAAAAAAAACTAGAAAGGCATATTAATAAAAAATAGAAAAATATTTATTTTTCTAAAAAAATACTATATCAATCTTTCCGGGTTAAAAAAACTTATCTACAAATCCAATATTCAATTAAAAACCATAATTCACCAAAAATATTATTTTATGTGTAAACCTTCGTCATGGGTCTCTAATATTTTTTTATTAGTCATTCCATCATAAATCCCTAACATAATATTTTTTTGCACACCATTATAAATCCCTAACATAATATTTTTATGCACACTACCTCTTTATGGATTTTTAAGGTAACATTTGGATATCATCACATGACAGGAGAGAGATAAAATAATGGGAACAAAAAGATATTTGATTGAAAAGACAAAGACATATATATAAAAAGTAAATTTACCACAAGAACAATTTTGAAATGTATTTTATACTTCTAAAATAAAAGGCGCAGAGAAGACATATATTTAGATGCAATATTTATTACTTTTTTTTCTAAACTATTCATATAAAAAACTATTAATTTCAAAATTGTATTACCAAGACAAATAAAAATTATTATTCTTAAGTCACAAGTAAAAATGATAATCTCATATTAACCCCAATTATTTTTTTAAAAGGATCAAAATGATATTATTTTGACTTATTTTTTTCAAAAAAAGTCAACTCGGATTTTTACCCTAGGTCATGAGTATAATTTTAAAATATAGACTGGTGAGTAGGTTGACTCAAGACCTAAATGATCTAGATCCTAGAACATCTGGGATTGAAGAAAAAAATAGGCTAAGGCTTTAATCTGTCAAATTGGGTCAACTTATGACCCAATCATCATAGGGTAAAACTCGATCCTTAATTTATTGACTTTGTTTTTTTATTTTTAAAATAATCAAAACGATATTATTTTGATCAATTTTTTTATATTTATTTATTGACTTTGTTTTTTTATTTTTAAAATGATCAGAACGATATCATTTTGATTAATTTTTTTATATTTATTTTTTATTGACCCTCCTGAATTTTTTACTCGAACCTTGCATAAGGTCAATCTTTGGTTTGATTTTTATAATTATGATCGTAGGTTAAATCAATATTTTTATTAGGTTAAGTTGGATCAATTCTTTTTCTAGTTTTTTAAACCCAAACTATTCCAAGCTCTGGGTTGCTCGGGTCCTGGACCAGCCCTGATTTTATAATTAGAATTATTATATTATCACGAGTTTCTCAATACTTAATATAGACTAAAATAAAAACATATCTATTTATTTTAATGTGTAAGTTTTATCATAATACATATTAAAGGTAAAATATTTTTTTCATATTTTATTATGTTTTATTCACCTTTAACCAAATAAAATACAAAGTTAGTCACATTGTTTTGTACATTACTACCAACTTAAATTCTATCTTTGTCTCCTATTTTTATCTTGTTTCCATTGTTTTCAATGTTTCTGTATTTTTTACCTGTCTTAGGATAATAACCAAATGTTACCTAACACAATGGGCTATTTCTTTATGAGTTGCACCATTAGAATTTCGAATAATAACAACTAAGGAGGTTATTTTGCTTGGTTTTGTATTGTAAAAAAATCATTGCTCGAAGAGGTTATAGAATAAAATATACTTGTATGTGAGAGTATGAGAAGGTTATTCCATAAGTAAAAACATTCATGTGTTATTTTTTGTTAGGTTTTTTTCTAGCCATGATTGTTCTATAATAAAATAAAATATCCATCAAGGATTGCTGTGTTATGATACAATTAAAATTGATGAAAACGAAGAATAAATAAATTTTTTATATGTCAAAACTCTTAAAAAATAATAAAAAAATACCATAAATACAAAAAGACTATCAAAATATCTAATTTTATTAATTTATGTCTTCACTTACCAAAATTTCTATTACAATTATGTAAAGAGGAAAAGGTTAGAAAACTATAATAATACCAAAAATAAAAAAATAAACTAAAAAATTCCCTTCAAATAAAAAAAAAATTCATAACAGAAAAGAAAAAAGAAAAAATAATTTTCCTAAAAAACTCCTGTATTGCTATTTATACAATTTACGTAATTTTATATATATTAATGTATAAACATAGCATTTTCATTGGTATATTCTTACATGCCACAACACAACGACCACCACACACCTACAGGCTATCCTAAATGCCAAACACGCGCACCGTTCTTTCATCAACCATTAGCTTGTGCCCTCCTCACCAAGAAAGAGTAAAGAAAAACTCTCACAACCAAACCCCAATTCACAGCAAAACCATAACCACAGTTCCCCCTTCTCTCTTATCTATATAATATCCCATCTATTTTTTTTTTTTATCTCTTGCTCTCATCAAAATCCAGCACCTCTCCTCTCGCTGCTCATAAACTTCTATTCCCATTTCACCGGCGGCGGCTGCGGCGGCTGCAGCCCAGTGATTCTTGTTTTTTCTTTATTTCTTGTGATCTGGAAAAAAAATCTAAAGAGTACAAGAATAAGGGTTAAAATCCCAGGGTAGACAAGTTGTAGACATCACGGCTATACACGGAGTAACTCGGCCCCAAATTCATGTCCGGGCTGTTCGACGTAAGGGCTGTCTAATAGAGAGCAGCAACCCTTCGCCGCACGGTGGACGTGGTGCTTTGCCCTCCGAAGGCGGTAGCCCTTCTGATCTCCTCTTTCTAGCTGGTGGCGGTTTCTTCTTCTTCTGTTTAGTAGTAGTTTAGTGCTGTTGTTGTTGTTGTTGTTAATTGTTGTTGTTATTATTATTATTGTTATTATTAATATTAAATCTAAAATAAAAAGCCAGTCTGCAAATAAGTAAAAGTATTAGATCTCGAATAAGCGAACAAGATGATGCTAAAGATCAAGAGGGTTCCTACTGTTGTTTCCAATTACCAGAAAGAGGACGGTGATGAGGGTTCTCGCCGCGGAGGGGGCTGCGGCCGCAATTGCCTTCAAAATTGTTGTCTTCAAGGTACTTGCTTTTCTTTTCTTTTCTTTTTTAATATTTAATTGAGGCGTTGCTGGAGTTAACTGGTTTGATTTATGGTTACTAAACATTTGGGTAGACGCATGCCTTCCTTTATATGCTTTCAAGAAAGTGGACAGTATTGTCTCTGAGAAGAAGGGTGTGGATGTGTTTGAGTATGACAAGGGCGAGCCTCCAGTTGCATTCCTCGACTCGCTTCTTCTTGGGGAGGTATAATTACTTAACCAACACAAGTCTTGCGAATTGAAATTTATTTATTTATTCTTCTTTTCGCAGTTGAGTTATCAGTATCAGTTTACATTTGTACCTGTTTGAATTTTTAGTGGGAGGAACGTATGCAGAGAGGGCTCTTTCGCTATGATGTTACTGCCTGTGAAACCAAGGTCTTTTCTCTTCTTCTTCTTCTTCTTATTATTATTATTTGGTTGTGATATGGGTGGTTTGGCACAGCTTCTGCTTCTGTTTTTAAGTGTTTTTAAAAGTTTTTTTGGCTTTAAAAAGCATTAAATTGATTATTTTTTGGTGTTCTATGATGGTTTTGATGTGATGATTCATTTTGATGTATTTTTAAATGAAAAGCACCTTGCAACACAATTCCAAACACCCTGAAACTGAGTCAATTATAATAATATTCTAGTATTTACGTAATCGGATATGAGATTTATGCCAAAATATTTGGTGATGTTGTTTTAGGTGATACCGGGTCAGCATGGTTTTATTGCTCAGCTGAATGAGGGCCGCCACTTGAAGAAGAGGCCAACTGAATTCCGTGTCGATAAGGTTCTTCAGCCTTTTGACAGAAACAAATTTAACTTCACTAAAGTTGGCCAAGAAGAGGTGCTCTTCCAGTTTGGAGCAAGTGAAGATGGGGAAGTTCAGTTCTTCCCAGATGCACCTATTGATCCTGAGAATTCTCCAAGCATGGTCGCCATCAATGTAGGTCGCTTGTTCTTGTAATAAATCACTTTTCCTGCCTTATTGATTGTGGTACTTGAGTAGAGCTGTATGATGGTGGTTACTTGCTTTTGCTGTGTCAATTTAACAGGTGAGCCCTATTGAATATGGGCATGTGCTGTTAATCCCACGGGTTCTGGACTGCTTGCCACAGAGGATTGATCGTGATAGCTTCATGCTTGCAATTTACATGGCAGCTGAAGCTGGGAATCCATACTTCCGACTGGGTTACAATAGCTTGGGTGCTTTTGCAACCATTAACCACCTTCACTTTCAGGTTACTATCCTAATAGCTCTATACTTTTTGACTTGAATATTCATATCCCTTACAAGTAGTAGGTGAATCTTTTGATAATGAAAAGGCAATTTGATAATTTCCATGGGACAGGCTTACTACTTGGCTGTGCCATTTCCAATTGAGAAGGCACCCACCAAGGAGATAACTGCATCGGATGGTGGCGTGAAAATCTCTGAGCTTGTGAATTATCCTGTGAGAGGCCTAGTCTTTGAAGGTGGAAATGCTTTGCTAGATTTATCAAATGTTGTCTCGGATGCCTGCATTTGCCTTCAAGAAAACAACATACCTTACAATGTGCTCATTGCTGATTGTGGAAACCGTATCTTTCTCCTTCCACAGGTAATGAACATGGGAGCAACATAGAGATGACTTGTTTGCTCCTTGATATGTTAACTGCGTAGATTACAGTCTTCTGTTCTTTAATATTGTCTAATGGATGAACAGTGCTATGCTGAGAAACAAGCTCTAGGGGAAGTGAGTCCTGAGCTTCTTGATACCCAGGTGAACCCTGCCGTGTGGGAAATTAGTGGTCATATGGTGTTGAAGAGGAAAAAAGACTATGAGGAGGCATCAGAAGAGAATGCTTGGAGGCTTCTTGCAGAGGTTTCTCTCTCTGAAGAGAGATTCCAAGAAGTGACTGCTCTCATCTTTGAAGCCATTTTCTACCGTAGTTGTGTCGATGGAACTGATTCTGAGAACTTGCTGGAGGATGTAAATGTGGAACATCAACTTGTTGAAGAAGTGAATGCTAGTAATGAAATCTCCCATCAAGCCATGGTTATTGGGAATCAGGATTGCCTAGTTCTGCATTGAGAATTGGGCTTTGGTGATCGGGCCAGTGACCTTATCTGGTTCGCAGATAAGCATATGGTAGTTTGGCTTGTTAGTTGTCATCTATTATGTGGGTGTGGATTTTGGAAGTAGTCTAAATAAGCAAACTAGGTTTGCGTTGTTATGCCTGGTGTGGATTGTTATGTTAGTATTTCTGCGTGTGTATTTAGCATATTGACCATGTAACGTCGTATATGCATGAGATTTGTGTAAAATACTATGGAATATATGCACTTGTGGAACTTTAGCGCATCTTTTCGTCATTCTTCATTTGGTCAGTGTATCCAAATGAGATGGAAATCCGAACCTGAAGAATTGTTGCACTGAGGCATGAGAATCGTGTGGTTTTGTTTTAGCTTGTGCTGGCCCTTTAAGCAATGGACGCCTTTATTTTTTTGTCAAATGCGTTGCTTTTTTCAGATACGAGAGTCTCCTGCATATGTTCTAAGCAAGCGTTTTTGGAGCGACGGAAGAGCGTAATAGTAGCAGGCCAGCAGCAATCATTAATGGTTAGTATTTCTTGTTCAGTAAACGCGTGTTAGCGAGTCTAGTAAATGGAATATATATACCGCACCCAGTCAGCGTCTCTTTCTCCAAGTCTTTCCAGTGTTCCTCAATAAACCATCACTGCGTCGCATACAACTTCCACCTTCGACATGCTCTCTATGCAGGTGAGAGAGACCTAGGATTTTACTGTGAAATTTATAAAATTGACTCTTGAAAAGGGAAACTTAATGATGAATGGCTGTGATCATCTCATCAGATGATCAAAGGCCTTGGTTTAAGATATCTTCCTAGCAGGATCCACAAAAATTTGGAGTACCAAAGCTTCTTGCTTGCGTGATAAATTTATGGTTTTGCTGCCAATTCTTGGGTGTTTGTTGTTCTTCACGGGCAACTGACAGCAGCAATGATTCTCATGTCCACTTGCCTTTGTTTAGCAGATAAAAAACCAAGTTGTATGCCTGTCTATCTTTGTCAATATATGATCTTGTTTTAATTTCCTTTTGTCTATTCATTCATTTAATCACATGTATTATAATTAAAATTTAATTAGAATCATCAAATATTTAAATGGATTACAGTACTGATTTGAATTAATTCTTTAATGGCCAGCAAAAAAATTCTTTATGATTTTACAATCTATTCTTTAGATTGAAGTTGATATTATATTTTATGTATGTGTTAAAAATATATTTTTGATAAAATTGCATGATGGTCTTCAACAAGATTAATCTAATTTATTAGTCAATATTTTATTAATTTTCAATTTATTATCATAATTTATTTTAATTTATTTTCTATAAAGTTATTGTAATTTTAAACAAATATTTTATTATTTAGTTGATGTTTATTTTTGCAAGTATCAATTTTTGTTATCAAATTATTAAATAAAAAATAATTTTAAAAAACAAAGCTTTCAAACCTACTATAATCCATGATCTAGATTATGTTTTTTGAGAATTAAGTCGTGAAATATGAGTTGATTTAACATGTCCTGTCTTAATATTAAAAAAAATATCATTTTTAAATTTTTTAAAAAAAGTTAAACTAAGCTTTTACTAGTTATTTAAATTGTCTTTGAACATGTTCAGTCAACTGAATCATTTAAAATCATTCTTATTTGAGTTAATTTTAAAATCAGGCTAGATAAAGAGTTGGATCAAAATATTTGAAGTTCGACTCATTAAATCCGATTTAATAACAATATGATTTTTTTAAAAAATTCCATCTTTGAAATCTTTTTTTCTTTCAATGGAGTCTTTTTTGGTGTAATTTGTTTTATTTTTTTAAGTGATTATCACAATCTCAAATAAATATTTTGATATTTAGTTGATATTTAATTTTATGAACGTCTATTTTTATTATCATATCATTTAGTAAATAATATATTTTTTTTAAAATAAAATTGTTAAACTTAATGAAATCCATGATGCAGTTATTATCATATCATTTAGTAAATAATATTTTTTTTAAAAAATAAAATTGTTAAACTTAATGAAATTCATGATGGTTGTAAATTTAACGGGTTGAGCCACGAGTTCTTGTAAATCTAATATATTAGCATTTTAATATTAAAATAAAGATGTTATATTAGATTTTTTTAAAACCAAATCATATATTTTATTGGTTTTACATATTCATTTTGAAGTTGTCAAGATAATTAATTAAGTTATGCAAAAATAATTATCACATGAATTAACTTGAAACCTGAGTTAGATTATGAGTTGAATAATTTCTTTTTTAAATTAACCCTTGATATTGGATAATGTTAAATAATTCCCCCGTTGCCTTAACAGTTCTTTTAGGTTCAAAATTGTTTATCAAACTTGCAGCTACCACGAGCTAGGAAACTAGTTCTCTACTATTGGACGGATGTATTTTATGAGATAATCTCTAGTTTGCCCCCAATATTTTCAGACTTATGTTTCATTTTCAGTAAATTTGCCCTATAATTGAAAGCATGACCATGCGATAATTACATTTACTTTCCTGTGAGAAAATTGACATTTTGCTATCAATATGGAGGAGGAAATTTGACTCCAAATGATGCATGAAATCTTCATTTGTCCTAAATTTAATCAATTACTGTAGACTTTTGCTGGTCATTTGAACACGTGAGAAAATTGACATGTGGCTGCAATTAATCATCTTTATCTTATGTTTTATTAGTTTAAGTTGAAGACAGGTTTGCGTCATGATGATGTCTTCATCTTTTATGGCTTAGTTATTGTAATTTTGTTATTATGGTATTTTTTTCTATTATAGTTTAAAAAGAAATACGTTGCGAAAAACATTTTTGTTTTAATTCTAGAAAAATAAGTTTAAAGATTGTGCTCAGTTAAAGTGTTTATAAGATGAATTTTTCTTGTAAAATAAAAAAAAAATATTTTAACTTCTATTAAATCAAGATTTGAAACATAATTATATATGAGATCTAGGATAAAATAAAAAACTACAACAATACAAAGTATCATTAGATAACTTTTTATTTTTACTTTCTAAAATATTTCATAACAATTCAATATATAATTGGTACATAAAAATATTTTTTTTAATGTATAACTCATTTAATATCTAAAAAACTATCATCAAAAACAAGTTTTTCATACTTTTTACGAGGATTCCATTAGAAAAGCAAATCACACCTTACTGCATCTATCCCAAACATTCTTAAGAACCTGTTTGAGAGTGCTTTTTAAAAGAATTTTTGAAAATTTTTGAATTTTTTTATTTTAAATTAATATGTTTTTAATATTTCTAAATCATTTTGATGTGCTGATTTTAAAAATAAAAAATATTACTGGCATGCTTTTCTGAGTGAAAAACACTTTGAAAAACAATCATAACCACACTCCCAAACAAACTCTACAAAATAATAACCTTGTTTTAGTGTTCACACATTAAAAAACATGTCAATAATTTAGCACAATAGACAAGTCAAACATCTCTCAAATAATCACTAGAGTTATGCACAATCAATCTAGTTTCCATATCTAAGAACCAAGTCTCCCCAACCATTTCTTAAACAATACTGTTCAATTTGTTAGAAATTTGTTTTAAAACATGATTAATAATTATACTTGAAGTTATACTAAAAATAAGTTTCCACTCATTTCACGGTTTATAACTATTATGCAATAATTTTTTTTAATATAAAACATTAACATAAATAGAAAAAATTAAATAAATAAAAAATTTATTTATAAAAACCCTTGGATGATATGTTTTGTGAAATTCAAAACTTTCTATCTCACGGTAAAAAAAATACAAGTTTTTCTTATAATTTATTTAATAAAAAGTTAAAGAATATTAAAGAAACCTAAACCATGAATCTAACATATTTTGTTCATTGACATGCATGAGTTAAAATGAGTCCATGAGATTTAATATAAGTTAGCTTAGTCATTTATGTTTCACTTGAATTTAGCCATATCTTGAAATCTATTAATTTTTTTTTATAGCTTTCTTGTATTCTTTCACCATGCACGCTAGCAAGAGGAAGATTGCATTCGTTGGTTTTGCATACAATGAATTGGGCTATTATTTTTTCTATCTTATAAACATATGTGATTTAAGTAAGAACTTGCTGGAATTGTTTTTGATATTGATGGCTACATGTGTTAATGTATATATTATCTAGCTAATCGATTGATTACATATAATATTAATTTTATTTATATAAATATATTTAAGGATAAATAAAAGCTTATTTATCTTTAATATTCATTAAATATTTACTTAATAAATCTAGAGTAAAAATAAAGTTCTTGAAACAAAAATATTTTGTAAATAAAATTACAAAGTTGTTATAATTATAAAATTTCTATTGCATCAAAACATTATTCCTAAATATTTCTGATTAGTGTTATATTAAGATATGATATTAATTAGAAACTATTAGACTAATATATATATATATATATATATGTGTGTGTGTGTGTGTGTGAACTAACTCACATTAGAATTTCATATGGAGAGATCAATATTTGTGTCTACGAAAAGACTTGCATGACAGTTGTATAAATGATCTTTAGACCTGAAAGCACTAAATTATTTTATAAAGAAAATGTTATGCTTTGATTATGCTACATTTTGTCCTATTCAAGGGTACCAATTGAATATATATTGAGCATATTATTAACTATTAAAAGATATTTAAGTAATCAATAGATAATTCATCACCCTAGATGAGTTAGAGAAATTTTTTCATATATTCTAAAATAGTATTGATTATAAATCCATATACAAGTGGAATAAGATTTGAAAAATGCTTCAAATCTTATTAAAAGAATTAATGATTATGGTGTTGAAAACAAATATGATTTGATAGAGTAAACATAACTCATGCTATAATATTTATATCAGAATATTGTTAATGAAGTGATAATAATTACACTGAGAAACTTGTTACTAAAATATTAAGTTAAACCACATATAACTTTTCTAATATTTAAGGTATCATAATGAGTTCTTAGACATTATATTTGATCTTCAAATATAAATCAAATGGCCTTAGGTCTAGGGTTAGTTGTCTCGAGCTCCGAATGTTTTTTATCAATTTATTTTAAACTTAAATTTGATTTTATTATAAAATAACTTTTTTATTCATAAAAAATTATTTTTTGCTAGCTTATTTATTTATCTAGTCAATAAATTATGAGTGTAGATACCTTTTTTTTTTTAACATGAACAACTTTATTTATAAATAAAACATCATATTTTAAAGAAAAAAAACTATCATGATAATTTTGTTTTTATAACGGTAACTAAAGAAAAATAATAGAATTAATTCTGCATACGTTTCGATTTCAAAAATGACATAAAAAAGAGATTCAAGGTTTTTTCCTATAAACCTTGCAGCAGATCTCCAGCCTTCTTCTATACTACTTTTTCACAACTTTGTTTGCCCTTTTTTCCTTCGTTCTAGAGCAAGTTCTAGTCATTCGAAAAGAGACTTTGAGTTTCTTTATTTCTTTGGCATGTATCCTTTAAAAGCATTATTGTTAAAAACCTAAAAGGATATTTATAACAAGATTGTTTTCACCAAGTGATCAACAATTTAGTTTTAAGGATAAAAAGTCTAGTTTTTGACAATAACATTGTTGAAAATATGTTTAAAAAAATATAAAGAGAAAATCTAGTAACTTTATAATTTTTTAGAGGATATTTTATACTAACCAAAACCAATGCTAGCAATTTATGTTCACTGTGATAATTAGTCATCAATAAAAAACAATAAGAAGGAAACAAAGTAACATGTATAATAATAAGTCTATATATATATATATTGAAAAAATAATATTATTAACTATTTACTCTTGAATGAGATTTTATTGATTATGTAAAGTTAAAGAATATTGTGGATCTGTTAATAAAAGATTTGTTAAAACAGTTTGTATAAAACTCATTAAGGGGAATAAGCCTAAATTCTTTAAAGATAAAAGATTATAATCATGGTAACCCTACATAATATATTAAAGATCCTTGGATTTAGGTTCAAAGAATAAACAAAGCCATGTAACAATTTTAATAACACTCAAAAATATTCTTCTATCCATTTTTATGACGAAAAAGATGTTAGTTGTAGTGTGGTAAAAAACAAGGTATGTTTTTATTGATTTTTATATTTTAATATATCAAGTGAAGTATAATATAATATTCTTAATAAAATATCACATACATACATGAGTGATAAATATGCAATTATTTAAAGAATTTACAAAAAAAGAGTTAATTTTTTTAAAGCACATGAAACCAGAAATTGTTTAGTGACAAAATAAACATAAATATAGAAATAAAAAGAAATCTTTAGGTAGAGTATAAGTAATATTATCTTAGTTTATATATAAAAAACGAATAATTTAAGATATCATGTGTATTATTTAGCCAAATAAATCTAATAATATTTCATTATAGAAGGTTCAAAGTCAAAAGCTATTTATCCTAATATATCTATCCACCAAATCATTCTCTTTATGAATATTTGAATCCTTATATACTTATTAGATAATTTCTATTCATATAGGTGATTATATAGGTGATTGTTAGAACTTTGTTTTAAAATATATTTAATGGATGTATTTAAAATCAAATTAATATTGGGATCCACTCACTGTTAGGGTTAAAACTTTATTAGGAATTATTCTTTAACAAAAATTATTTAACTCGGAACATGGACACGATAAAAACAATATTTACTCCTTCAATTAAGTTGAACAGCTAGGGTCTATACATTGGGTTAATTATGTTGCATGCCGATTATAGTTGTCCAATATATAAAATTAATTAGTTAAGAGATGTTCATGGCTCATTATCATAAACCATGAATCTAACATATTTTGTTCATGTAAAAAAAATACAAGTTTTTCTTATAATTTATTTAATAAAAAGTTAAAGAATATTAAAGAAACCTAAACCATGAATCTAACATATTTTGTTCATTGACATGCATGAGTTAAAATGAGTCCATGAGATTTAATATAAGTTAGCTTAGTCATTTATGTTTCACTTGAATTTAGCCATATCTTGAAATCTATTAATTTTTTTTTATAGCTTTCTTGTATTCTTTCACCATGCACGCTAGCAAGAGGAAGATTGCATTCGTTGGTTTTGCATACAATGAATTGGGCCATTATTTTTTCTATCTTATAAACATATGTGATTTAAGTAAGAATTTGCTGGAATTGTTTTTGATATTGATGGCTACATGTGTTAATGTATATATTATCTAGCTAATCGATTGATTACATATAATATTAATTTTATTTATATAAATATATTTAAGGATAAATAAAAGCTTATTTATCTTTAATATTCATTAAATATTTACTTAATAAATCTAGAGTAAAAATAAAGTTCTTAAAACAAAAATATTTTGTAAATAAAATTACAAAGTTGTTATAATTATAAAATTTCTATTGCATCAAAGCATTATTCCTAAATATTTCTGATTAATGTTATATTAAGATATGATATTAATTAGAAACTATTATATATATATATGAACTAACTCGCATGAGAATTTTATATGGAGAGATCAATATTTGTGTCTACGAAAAGACTTGCATGACAGTTGTATAAATGATCTTTAGACCTGAAAGCACTAAATTATTTTATAAAGAAAATGTTATGCTTTGATTATGCTACATTTTGTCCTATTCAAGGGTACCAATTGAATATATATTGAGCATATTATTAACTATTAAAAGATATTTAAGTAATCAATAGATAATTCATCACCCTAGATGAATTAGAGAAATTTTTTCATATATTCTAAAATATTATTGATTATAAATCCATATACAAGTGGAATAAGGTTTGAAAAATGCTTCAAATCTTATTAAAAGAATTAATGATTATGGTGTTGAAAACAAATATGATTTGATAGAGTAAACATAACTCATGCTATAATATCTATATCAGAATATTGTTAATGAAGAGATAATAATTACACTGAGAAACTTGTTACTAAAATATTAAGTTAAACCACATATAACTTTTCTAATATTTAAGGTATCATAATGAGTTCTTAGACATTATA
>NW_011500007.1:132706-138548 GCF_000495115.2 Populus euphratica
AAAATATTTTTCCAAAAACACTCCCTTTTCTTTTTTCTAAAAAACCGTACAACTTCTCTTTACTGTGTCTTTCTTTTATTCAACAACAGATTTGGTTTTTCGGTCCAAGGAAATTGCCTCCAATATATATGATAGTTTTGTCTCTGAAGCGGTGGTGGAGGGAAAAGAAGTGAAGCCATGGAAATAAAAGATAGTTTCTTAATTGGTGTTTTTGTAATGTGAGGTATGGTGATAGGCATTTTTTGTTGGATTTTACTGACTGGAGTTTAATGAAACAATTATGATTTTTTATTATTATTAATAAAGCATAAATGGTCTTTAGGGAAAGTATATTGTTAGTCTATCATCGTAGATTTTCAAATGTGTGTCGAAATATGATGATGATGATGAGTTTATATAAAAGTACATAAAATAATTTTATTTTTTGAAAATTATATGAAAATTGGTATGAGAATATCTTTTTTACTAAAAGAAATAATATTACGTTGTTGTTAATAATAATCATTTGTTCGTAATATTTTCAACATCAACATGTTGTCTTTATCATACCTTGCATCATGATTTATTACAAGACAATTTACAGATTCTATTTTCACACTAACAGTAAAAAAATGTTTTTTTAAACAAAAAAATGATTTTTGAATTAAGGGCAAAACAATTAAAATTGCTAATTCAATTCAATTCCACATGTACTTTAAATAGTATAATTGAATATAATTATGTGATTTAATATTTTATTTTAAATATAAAAATTACAATAAGTTATTAATTGAATTCAAATTACATGTAAAATTAAATTAAATTCCAAATATAATTTGATTCTTAACGGGCAGTGTTTTATCAAGTGTGGACTCAATTTTCATCTTTGTACCAGACGTATGAGCTAGTAGTGTATTTTCAAACCTAAGAGTAGAAAATAGTATGTATGAGTTATTTGTGTATTTCCAAACCTAAATGTGTTAGCACAAATAATGATTTTGCTGTTTGCATACAGTTAAGGTTACCTATTTGCAAGTATTAGACTTTCTAGAATGAAATCAAATTTAACTATTGCAGATTAGCTTTAGATGGTGCCAGATATTTGAACCCCTCCTTGCAGCATAAATTATATTTTCAAACAAAAACAATATTTAGGTATTTTCAATTTGTTTCTTGACTTAAAAAATTCTTACAGTAAATTGAAAAATTGATGTATATATTTAATTAACTAATTTAAAAATTATTTCTATCAATAAATTAAAAAAATAATTTATAATAATTGAAGATGATACCGGTAAAATCAAGAGATAGATGTAGATTAAGAAATTTAATTTTGTAATATGTACAATGTACCTAGTGGTGTTAAATAACTTTGTTTATTCTAACTACTAATTTATTTAATAAAATAATAATAAAAATATTTAAGAAACTGATTAAATAAAATTAAGAAAAAAATAAAGTAGAGATACACATAAAAAATACCTTCTAATATCATAAAACAAAAAACATTGAAATCTTATTGTTAAACTAAGTGAAAATTCAATTGTATTACATTAAAAAAATCATAAAAATATATAAAAAAACACCTATAAAAAATTCAATAAAAAATCTATATTAAATGATGTAATTAATAAAAAAACATAATAATAATAAGTCAAAACTAAAAGCCTAAATTTAGGGCTTGACTTAGGTGAACTAGCATACCTAAACATTAAAAAGATAGCTAGATTTTCAGCCTAAATCCATGTATTTGGATTTCTTTTTACTTTTTAGACCATCTGTGTTGTTACCCTAAAATGTTTTTTTAAAAGGATAAAATAGATGATATGTCACTTACCTCTTTCTATTTTTTGAAAAAATCAAGGGGTGACTTTTTATTTAAAAACTCATTTTTAACCAATTGTTGACCCTAATTTTGACTAGAACAATGCATATACCTCAATAAAATCATATACATCTTCATATAATAATAAAAAAAGTTGAAAAAAAATTCAAAATCAAGCCTAAACAAAAACAAACTTCTTATCTCAAATCTATTACCTTAGGCAATGAGAGAACCAAAGAACATTTGATAAGACTTCTCACATTTAATGTAACCTATTGATATTAAAATTAATGTTTGTCATGGTCAAAATCAGTATTAATTGAAAAAAAAATTTATTGCACCAAAATCTAAAAATTTCTTTTCTCATCTTTTAAACTAAAAAATAAAAAAATAAAGTTTTGGATCAAAATTAAATTTATAAAAAAATAAGAGAAAATAAAGTTAAACTTTGAAAAGTACATAACAGTATACAAACAATCACAAAATTACCATTTCTACAATAAAAGACGGTTTCGTATAATTATATTATATAATTTATTTTGGTTAAAAAAAATTTCTCTATGTGTTTTGATTTGGTGAGATGTGAGAACGCATCAATACAAGTTACATACCGCATAAGAAAGAGCAATATGGTTAATAAACTACAATCATATATATATGCATATATATATATATATATGTATATGTATTTCGTCAAGATAAAACAAACCCCTCATAAGAAATTTAAAATGAAATCACATCATATATGAACGAACACACAAGACCTAAGGGATGATTTGGGCAAGCGGATTACCAAGAACATATATAGATTCAATTGGAAAAGAAAAGAAAAGAAAAGAACTCAAGGTCTTAATTAAAGAAAATATTTTGAACAACAATGATCAATTAATCAAGATATTTACTTATTGAAGATGGCTGAATTTCCTCGGGATGATGAGTCATAGATGGATCAGGGAAATGGTCGTGGAGGAAATGGCTGAGTGTATCCACACATCCCATAAACATGTTGGACCTTCCGGGGGCATCCGTTCCCGCACCGGCCACAGTTCAACGGGCTGCGATTTGTATCAATACAAAACCCGTGGCAACATTGCCGAGCAAACAGGCATCTAATTCCACAGAAACCGCAGTTACTAACATCTGAAGAGACATCAACACATTGATTTCTACAACACTGCACTCGAGCTGAAGATGGATGCAGTCCCTCTCTGCATATCCACGGCGTACTCCGGCACCCGGGGGGCCGTGGTCTTGGGCCATGGTTCATTACTGCTTTGCCGAACCACATGATTTAGACGCGCAAGCAGCACTGGACACACACCCAGATCAAACGAAGGTAGTATATATAATAGTTCAATTCAGTTTTGATATTCGCCGTCCACGGATACTTGAAGGGGCGTTCATGTTTTCCTTGCATGGCCAAACAAATGAATTCTCGTGTTATGAGAGGTGAAATTACCAACTACGTGATATGGAGAGGGTTGTTTCCTTTGCTCTGCTCCTAAAGGCTGGTCTTTTGCTTTTACAAATCCCTGATTAAAGGATCTGTGTAACTGATGCAACCCCAACCTTTTTTTCTCAGTATTAATTAAATATTATTTCAACATAAAGAAGGGCCATCGTTCGTTAGATTTGATAGAATTAAGGGGCTTTTCCTTTGTCCTTGGTCTCTGGTACCATATGGTAAACATGAGCTGCACCACATTCCATGCAACCCTACTCCCTCTGCTATTAGCAACCTGACATAAACAGTCATTGAATGATTTTAAAAGTCGAGAACTAGCCGTTTAATCCCCGACTCACAGCGGATTATAAACTTTTTTCTTAAAAAAATATTAGGTATAAAAGTTACTTTAATAAGTTTTTATATATAAAAAAGTTTTACAAATTGAAAAACCATTTATATAGTATGCATAAAATGACACTTGCATTTGATTATATTTATTAAATTTATTTATTTAAATATATAAAAGATAAATCTATATACTAAAATATCATTGATTTAAAAAATAAATACAAATAGAATTGACTGAATAAATTCATGCTATAAAACATATTATGCAAGGCCAAACACATTAACAATATAATTTTAAAAAATTATTTTTAATTTTAAAAAATAAAATTTATTTGTATAAAAAAAACATTATAGATGAATTATAATAATACCTTGCAAAATAAAATAGAAATAGAACAAAAAGAATATTAAAAAAAACATGCAAAAATCATAACTTATATCATAAAATCAAGATAAACTTATAAAAAAACTTGAAGATAATAACAAAATCATTGTTAAAAAAAGACTAATGCAAAACAATAAAAATATACAATGCTTAATTCCCAACAAATTAAATGTCAAAAGATAAAACCAGAAAAAAACATTTAATTACATAAAAGTATAAAAAAAAATAAGAGTGAGAAAAAACATTAAATTAGTGGGATAAAAATTTTCAATTTGAGATTTTAATTGAAATACAAAATGACTTTAATAAAAAGAAAAAAATCAAAAGAATAAAGGTCAATCAAAGAAATAAAAGAATAGAAAATTTGATTGAAGCATGAAATTGAAAGAAAAAAACTTTAAAAAAAAGTGCTAAGGAAAAAATTAAAAATTTTAAAAAATAAGGACTGAAATAAAAAACCAAATATATAAGAAATTACAATTGAAGGACTAAATTAAAAAGAATAAAAAAATTTATAAATAAAAAAGAAATGAAATAAGAAACTAATAGATTGAGGACTGAAATTAAAAAGTAAGAAATAAAGAGAATAATAGTGTACATTACCTATTAGGAGAGAGAAAAGAAGGAATAAATCAAACAACCACCGGCAACAATCCGATTATTTTCAATTATCAAATACCACTTCAAATGAAAGAGGACATAATGACGCATCTAATAAGACGATGGAAGGCTAGTTACATCCATCCAGTGGCATTCCATATGCTGTCTAAATGGCACAGACACCATACACATTAGGGTATGTTAAGCACGCTCCATCAACTTTAAGCAATAAAAAAATTAAAAAATTGAAAATATAAAAATACTCCCATAATCTTGAAAATTACACAAACATATGAAGGTTCCAAAATACCCATAAATGCTAAGCTTATGTTTTATTTTTTTCAAGGTTAAAGATGTAATTGCATTATACATTAAAATTCAAGAACCCCAAAACACATTATCCAGTAACACAATAATTTTTTAACCCTTTAGGCAAATATGTATTTTACTGTTAAGAAACTTATATAAAGTCAAGAAAGTTTTTGGTCAACATTTTAATATTTTGTTGACTTTGAGGGCAAATAGTATTTTTACTATGTAAAAAAAATAATGAAAAAGACATCAACACCCCCACCCAATAGGCTTAATGTTTTTGCATAAAAGGGCAGAAATATAATATTATTGTAACCCAAGACACATTATACTATGGATTAGGCTACAATAAAACAATTATGTCATTTAGCTATTTATAACTTTTCTAATATTTGAAGAATTAAGACAGACTGCTAGACATTGTACTTAATCTTCAAATATAAATCAATCAATTATTGAATTGATAATAAACTAATATTTGAGCCAACTTATTAGGGAATCTAATAAGTCACACACATAAGAATCATTAATCAGAAATTAAAATGAGATGATTAATCAAGTGTGACTTGATTATAAATAAGTTTTGGAAATTACAGACTAGAATGTAATTAATATATAAGATTATAATTCTAGACATAGAAATAATCAAGTAAGGTCTTGATTGAATACATTTTTAAAACTAGCCACTTGGGTGACATTAGAAGGGGAGATAAGAACAAATGATATTATTTAAGGAAAAATTGATATTTTATCATTTATATTGTTTTTAGGTTTTTCTATAAATGTTTGATCTTTCATAACCAACTACATGATATAATCAATACTTGTGCTATGAAATAAACTTAATTTGTTAACGTACGTTATAATCATAAATAATTGACAACATTTACAAGTATTAACATATCCGAATAAGATAACTAACGTAATCTTGTTAACAATTTATAAT
>NW_011500007.1:138724-181043 GCF_000495115.2 Populus euphratica
CTTCTTCTTCTTCTTCTTCTTCTTATTATTATTATTATTATTATTATTATTTATAATTTATATAGATGACTTTGTTGTGGTTCGATCCCACTTTTACCTGGTTATTTACGACTTCGACACTTCTATATCAATCTTTTAATTGTGTCAGCGAACTAGATTTTCAGCCTAGATTCGCTCATATGGGTTAGCTTTTTACTCTCTTTTTTAATTTTTAAGGGGTAGACGATTGGTAATGTACCCTAAAATGTTTTTTTTTAAAAAGGACAAAACAAACATCGTGTCACTTGCCTCTCTTTAAATTTTAAAAAAATCAAGGGATGATTTTTTTATTTAAAAACTCATTTTCAACCAATTATTGACCCAAATTTTGACCAAAACATTTCATACATCTTAATAAACTTGTCTATGACTTCAAATAACACAAAAAAAAGGTCAAAAAAATTCAAAATCAAACAAAAAAATCCTTCTCATGCTCAGATCTTTCATCTTAGGCAATGAGAGAATGAAAGAACACCTAATAAGATTTCTTTTCATTGAATGTAACCTATTAATACTAAAATTGATGTTTGTTGTGATCAGAATTAATAACAGTCAAGATTTTTTTTGTTCTTTCATTAGAATCTAACAACTTTTTCGCTTATCTTTTAAATGAAGTTTCAAAAAAATAAAGTTTTTGGTCAAATTAAATTTGTAAAAAATTGAGAGATAATAAAGTTAAAATTTGAAAAGTACATAACAAGTAAAAAAAAATCACAAAATTGTCATTTCTACGATAAAAGACAGTTTCCTTTAAGTATATTATATAATTTATTTTGGTCAAAATATTTTTTAATTTTCTATGTTTTTTTAGTTGGTGAGAAAGTTACAAACCGCATAAGAAAGAGCAATATGGTTAATAAACTACTATTATATATATATGTCGTCTATATAAAACAGATCCCTCATAAGAAATTTAAAATGAAATCACAACATGCAAGAAGGAACACTCAAGCCCTATAAGGGGTGATCCTGGCAAGCGGATTAAAAAAGAACATATATAGATTCAACCGGAAAAGAAAAGAAAACAACTTGAGGTCTTAAGAAAACATTTTGAGCAACAATGATCAATTAATTAAGATCTTCACTTATTAAAGGTGGCTGAACTTCGAAGGGATGATGAGTCATAGGTGGATCAGGTAAAAGGTAGTGGAGGAAATGGCTAAGCATATCCACACATCCCATAAACACACCGGACTTTCCAGGGGCATCTGTTCCCACACTGGCCACAATTAAACGGGCTACGATTTGTATTAACACAGAACCCGCGGCAACATTGCCGAGTAAACGAACATCTAATTCCGCAGAAACCGCAGTTACTAACATCTGAAGAGACATCAACACATTGATTTCTACAACACTGCACTCGAGCTGAAGATGGATGCAGTCCCTCTCTGCATATCCACGGCGTACTCCGACACCCGGGGGGCCGTGGTCGTGGGCCATGGTTCATTACTTTCTTTAGCCATGGGGATGTTGATGAGCCAGTTGTGAAGTTGTTCTCTTCTTCGAGTATTGGATTTCCTTTTGTTGACTTACATATTATGGATACGAGCAAGATAGCAATTACAGCTTTGCCGAACCGCATGATTTAGACGCGCAAGCAGCACTGGACACACACCCAAAACAAACGAAGGTAGTATATATAAGAGCTCAATTCAGTTTTGATCTTCGCCGTCCACAGATACTTGAAGGGGCGTTCATGTTTTCCTTGCATGGCTAAACAAATGAATTCTCGTGTTCTCAGAGGTGAAATTACTAACTACGTGATTTGGAGAGGGTTGCTTCCTTTCCTCTGCTCCTAAAGGCTGGTCTTTTGCTTTTACAAATCCCTGATTAAAGGATCTGGGTAACTGGTGTGACCCAAACCTTTTTTCGCTCAGTATTAATAATTAAATATTATTTCAACATAAAGAAGGGCCATTGTTCGTTAGATTTGATAGAATTAAGGGGCTTTTCCTTTTCCTTGGTCTCTGGTACCATATGGTAAACATGAACTGCATCACATTCCATGCAACCCTACTCCCTCTGCTATTAGCAACCTGACATAACAGTCATTGAATGATTATAGTCGAGAACTAGCCGTTTAATCCGCGATTCACAGCGGATTATATACTTTTTTTTTAAAAAAAAAAATAGTAGGTATGAAAGTTACTTAAATATGTTTTTATATATATAAAGAATTTTAAAGTGTAAATTAAAAGGTTTATGAAAGCAAAATTAAGATATTCTATAACATAAAAGGAGACATGTATTTTATGTTTAATAAACTTATTTATTTAAATAAATAAGAGATTAATCTACATTCTGAAAAACTTATAACTTAAAAGATAAATATAAATAGAATTGACTGAATAAATTCATACCATGAAAAAATATTACGCAAGGCTAAACACAACAACAATATAATTTAAACATGATTATTTTTTTACATTCTGAAAAATTTATAACTTAAAAGATAAACATAAATAGAATTGACTGAATAAATTGAAAAAATATTACGCAAGGCTAAACACATCAACAATATAATTTAAACATGATTATTTTTAATTTTTAAAAATAAGCTTTATTTGTATAAAAAATATATATTATAGATGAATTAGAATAATACTTTAAAAAATAAAATAGAAACATAACAACTAAAAAATATATATTAAAAAAAAAACATACAAAAATCATAATCTAAATCAAGAGACCATAATAAACTAATAGAAAAAACTTGAAGGTAATCACAAAACCAATGTTAAAAAAAAAAAAAACTAATGCAGAACAATAAAATAGTATGAAGCCGAATTCCTAATAAATTAAATGTCAAAAGATAAAATTAAGAAAAGAAATTTACACAAAAGTATAAAAAAAAATAAGGGTGAGAAAAAACATTGATTAGAGGGATAAAAATTTTCAATTAGAGGGTTTAATTGAATTACAAAATGGCTTTAATAAAAAGAAAAACAAATTAAGGGTCAACTGGAAACAAATAAAGCAATAAAAAATTTGATTAAATGATAAAATTGAAAGAAAATAACTTCAACAAAAGTACCAAGAAAAAAATTAGAAATTTTAAAAAATAAGGATCGAAATAAAAAACCAAACATATGAGAAATTGCAATTGAAGGACTAAATTGAAAAGAATAAAAACTTCTATAAATGAAAAAAAATGAAATAAGAAATTAATAGATTGAGGAATGAAATTAAAAAGTAAAAAATAAAGAGGATAATGGTGTATGTTACCTATCAGGAGAGAGAAAAAAAATCAAATGATCATCGGTGATAATCTGACTATCGTCAATTGCCATATGCCACTCCAAATGAAAAGGGATACTATGACGTATCTGAAAAGACGACAGAAGGTTAGTTATATTCACCGAGTGGCATCAGATGTGTTGCCTGAATGGTGTAGATGTCACTCACGCGTTAGGGCGTGCTGAGCATACTCCAACAACTTTAAACATTAAAAAAATTTTAAAAAATTAAAAATACAAAAATACCCCCATGACCCTGATAATTACACAAAATAACCATATGATGGTATGAAAATACCCCCAAATGCTAAGCTTATTTTTTTTTACTTTTCAAGGTTAAAGATGTAATGGCATTGTATATTACAATTCAAAAACCCCAAAACATATTATCCAGCAGCACAATAATTTTTTGACTGTAGGGCCAAATATGCATTTTTACTATCAAGAAGCTAATGCAAAGTCAAGAAAGCCCTTGGTCAATAGTTCAATATTTTGTTGACTTTAAGGGAAAATAGTATTTTTACTATGTAAAAAAATAAAAAAGACATCAACACCCACACCCAAAAGGCTTAATTTTTGAAAAAAAGGGCACAAAGATAATATTACTATAGCCTAAGACATATTATGTTATGAATTAGGCTATAATAAAAACACTCATGACATTTAATCATTTATAACTTTTCTAATATTTGGGGGATCATAACAAGATTGCTAGGCATTGTACTTAATATTCAAATATAAATCAATCAATTATTGAATTGATAATAAACTAATTTATTTATTCCTATTTTATTTAAGATTATGATTTATATTTGGACCAACTTATTGTAGAATCTAATGGGTCACACATATAAGAACCATTAGTTAGAAATTAAAATGGAATGATTAATCAAGTGTGACTTGATTGTAAATAAGTTTTATAAATTAAGGACTAGAATGTAATTAATATATGAAATTACAATTCTAGACTTAGAAACAATCAAGTAAGGACTTGATTGAATAAATTTCAAAAATTAGCCACTTGGGTGATATTAGAAAGGGAGATAAGAACATTTGGGTGATATTAGAAAGGGAGATAAGAACAAACAATATTATTTAAGGAAAAAATTGATATTTTGTTATTTATAAGGTTTTTAAGTTTTCTATAAATAGAAATTATGCCTCTTATTTTTTAAGGTGAGAAAAGTACAATACATAAATACTTAAAATGCAAAATAAAAAAAATTAACACTCTAAGGTATAACAATTTTTATCTTCTAAAAGGGTTTAGGAGATTTTTTTTTATTGGTGGTTTGTGTAGATTATTGTTAGAGGTTAGATACCTGGACGACTTGTGATTTGTGATAACCTACCTTTTAACAAATATTCAAAACCAAAAATAACGTTTGATCTTTAGGTAATGTTCGTACAAACCCTAAATAACTCTAGATATGTCTAAAGAGATCCTTAGGATTTTAAAAATATTTTAAATTTATAGTTTTCGCTACATATATGTGTTTTATAAAACCCAACATTGTGAATATGAGGAAGGAAAGGTTTCTTGAACAAAGAAGATCAAAATTTATACCTAAAAAAGATGGTCCTTTTCAAATTATAAAGAGGATTAATGACAGTGTATACAAAATGGATCTATTATGTAACGGTCTGGCCTAACATGCTGTATATTGTCCGCTTTGGGCCTTTATGTTCACCTTTATCTAAGGCTTCCACCAAGGTCCCCCTCACAGTTTTGTTTTTGGTAGCCAAGCATAACCCTAAAACACGTACAACATGTTAACAACCACCACCACTTATAAGGCTTTGGCTCTGGACGCTCACTTCCAATGTGGGATCTCACAATCCCCCCACCTTAAGACTAGTCGTCCTTGGCTTTGATATCAAATGTAACGACCTGGCCCAACATGTTGTATATTGTCCATTTTGGTCCTCTTAGTTCACCCTTATCTAAGGCTTCCACCAAGATCCCCCTCACAATTTTGTTCTTAACAGTCACGCATGATCTCAAAACGAGAATAACATGTTAGCGACCAGCACCACTTATAAGGCCCTGGCTTTGGACACTTGCTTTCGATATGGGATCTCACATATCATGTGAGCATAGTGTTAGTGCTATATTCAATGTTTCTAATCTTTTTTTATTTGATGCAAGTGATGATTTAAGAATGGATCCTTTTAATGAGAAAAGGAATATGTGATCCAAACAACATTGAGATATTCGTTACATGTTTCAATTGGTCTAGTGATAAAACTTTTGGCTAAAATGTTCAAATAGGCTTTCAATAGACTTCTTTAACACTAGATTTCAAGAAGATATTAAATAATAAAGAGCAAGACTTGAATAATTTAATTCATGTTCAAGAATGGCCTATTGGTGGACATTCAAACATTACAAAAAGATTGAAATAAGTAGATTTAAATTTGTTAATTTTGACCTTTTACTACTATTTTTGTCATAACTTGAGCTAAAAAAATAATTTTAATACTATTAAACTTGCATTGGAAAGTAATCATCCTTATCTTTCAAGTGACATATGACATTCCTTCAATTCATTAAGATGAGAAAGAATCATATATTTAAAGTTGGGCTTCGATTTTATTAACTAATTACAAAAACAGCTTTAGTCTTATTTAAATTAGTTGGTCTATTGTTTTATTTATCTTTTAGTTATTACTAGGCTTTTTAGAGATATTAGAGCATTTATTTAAATTTAGGTTCTTTAGATTATTATTATTATTTATTAAGTTTATCTATATCCATGAGGGATATTCTATTAGACTTAGCACTTTTTCTAGTATAAATATTCTTTTGTAGAAACTTTTAGAGTTTAGACTATTTTTAATTAAAAAGTCGCTATTCTTATTATATTTTGTATGGTTGAGTGATTCTCATACTAATTTCTTGATTGAACTTGCAAACATTTTAAAAGATTAATCAACTTTGTTATAATTTTATATCACTCGTTTACATCTCTTATAATCATAAAATGGGGGTGATTATTGCATATAGCTTTGGTTTTCTGAGATGGGTTCTTATTGAATAAAGTTGCAAACTATTCAAAGTTTTAGTGTATCTTAGGAGGTGTTCACATCATATTATATATGGTTCAATTTCTATAATTTTTGTATCTCGGTATAGATTATTATTATATCAAGTTCAATCACAAGCCTAAATCTAACTTTTTTAAAAAATATTAATTTAACAATGAGTTTCTAGATTTTTATATCCACATATTTTAGATTACAACTTTTCATAGTGATGCTGAAAATCCTGAATATTCGAATCTAACTTTTTAAAAAAATATTAATTTAACAATGAATTTCTAGATTTTTATATCCACGTATTTTAGATTACAACTTCTCATAGTGATGCTGAAAATCCTGAATATTCAGCCGCAATATAACATGTTATTAGGATGTTCCTGAATTTACTGCGCAGGTGTTGTGGCCTCCGGTTTACCTCAAAGGTTGAAGTTTGCTGTGTATGGGAGGGAGGCTTATAACTTTAAGATATGAGAAAATATTGTTTGTAACCTGGAATGTGTCAGTGGCGCATGTTGAAGAGAAGGAAAACAAAGGTGGAGATTTACATGTGTTTGAAGTTGTGAATACCGAGATAATCCCAAAAAAACACATATATTAACATGGATCCAGTCTCAACCAAATAAATCATTGTAACTGGCTTAATTTATTGGCTTATGGCTAGGCTCAACCTCATGAACACAATGTTGCTCTTGTTTTTTTTTTAGAAACCACAAGGACACTCGTTGAACTACTATCACTAGCTTGATCCCTAAATGTTATGGATGTAATTTCATCATTTTCAGCTTAGTTTTTCATCTTTATTGTTATGGATCCTCTTCGTAAGCTCGACCAAACTTAAACACCGTTTGGATATGGTTTCTGAAAATGACACTTATTGGTAGACTATTTCTAAAATTAGATTTCAATTCAAGACTCTCAAGTAGATAATGAGTTCTATCGAATTCTACCCCTTTTGTCCCATAAGATGAAGCCTTTTTTTCTTCTTTTTTGAAGTTGGATATATTTCATTAAAAATTTGTGAAGAGTCTAGACCGAAAAATCAATCGAGAAATACAGAGTGCTTAAAAGACTCGACTGAAACAAAATTCTTTTAGATACTCCACTGAAATGGGATTTTTTTTTTTTTTATCTGGGGGCAACTTTGAGGTTAATCCTGTAACAGAGTAAGAACAAGGAGAAGAAATATATAGAAAGAGTTTTTTTATGTATTTTTTTAGAAGATACATTTCACTGTTACATCATATAAAGTGATTTGAATCAAGGGATTGTAGTGTGTACAGAATCCCTTGATTCAAATCGTTATATTTTAGGATACATAAATGATAAGATATTCACTCAATTCTTAAAATATCTCTTTTGGATATGTCTAATATGATATAGTAGATAAGATCCTATACTTTCTCTTTGTATATGAGTAGAAGATTTACATCCATTTAAATCTACTAATGGTACTAGTACAAGAAAATTTAAGTGTGCGACAAACAGGATAAAGAGAGCACATGGAGCCACATGCTACCACTCATTCACAGAGCACTTCGCTGGGGGCTTGTGACCACAAATGAGGCACCAAAAAATTAATGAGTTGTCTCTCACTCTCTTGTGCCCGCCCTGATATGTCCTGTCCTCTTCCTTCTTTCACTTGCACAAGTTCAAATTTGATTTTGAAATCAAATATTATAGGGCTGCATTGTGACTTACAAAATGACATGTAATAAAGTTGCTACCTTAATGTTCTTTCATATGTAGGACAAGAGGAGTTGGGATGTATTCAGATAGTCAGCTACCCTAGTTTTCACTTGACACTTCAAAAAATGTAACCTTCAGGCTAAAATGAAGAAAAATGACAAATAATAGAATCTAGTATTTTCAAACTGATTCTATTGATAATGTGAATGTGTTCTGTTGGTAGGTGTGCCCTCATAGACAGGCCATCTTGCTTGGGAATCTGTGTTCTTTTACTTGTGGTTCATGAAGCAATAAGATTTCAGGACCTTTGTCTCTCACTCTCTTGGCCCTGATATATCCTGTCCTCTTCGATCACTTGCACTAGTTCAAGTTTGATTTTGAAATCCAATATTATAGGCCTGCATTATGACTTAAAAAAATGACATGTAATAAAGTTGCTACCTTAAATGTTATTTCATATGCAGGACATTGCTTGTATATTACTGGTTTAAGAGGAGTTGGGATTTATTCAGATACCCTAGTTTTCACTTGAATCTTTAAAAACTGTAACCTTAAGGCTAAAATGAAGAAAAATGACAAATAAAAAAAATTTAATTTACTGATTAAATTGTTCGTGAGATTCCTGCTCCATCTCGGGCTAAGACTGCATGAAATGTTGTTGTAGGAAAATACACCAATGAAAGGTTGTTTCTCACAAGAGGACCAGAGCAAGCATTGGCAATGGGAAAATGAGTATAGGCGCATGAGGCAAAGCAGTGCTAACAGATGTGTCATGCTTGATGGGTGGAGTAAGCTTGATAGGAAAGAGATGAAGTCAAGACTCCACCTAAAATGGAAGGGCCAGATGAAAGAGGAATGGTGGAACCACAAGAAAGAATGGTCTTCCTACAGTGCTATAAAGTGTATTTAAGACAAGTGTGGTAAACTTTGACATTATTATTTAGTTTGTGTTTTTTTTTAATTTAGTATTTAAAAATTTATTACACTTGAACTAATTTGATTCAGTTAGATTAATCGATTAAAAGATAAAAAAAATTCAGTGATGACATGTTTTATGCATAAAACTCGAACATAAAATTTTATTTTTTTTTAAAAGGACATTGAACCATTTTTGTTAAGTTTTTTAGGGTGTTGTTTAAAATCTAGATTGAGCAAGATTTGTAGCTAAATTATGGAGTTTGCATCGAGTGAATTACTTGTAGAACTAAAAGAAAATGTTAAATTGTATAAGAAAGAAATTAATAAAATAAATCAAAAGCTATAAAAAAATAAAGCTGTAAAAAACTAGTAAATTACGCGATACGAAAACATAAGCATAGAGTTTAAAACAATTGCAAAAGGCTAAAGAAAGTTTGTATTAAAACTATTGTATCCAGCAGGCCAAAAAAATACAATTACGATGTTGCTTTATTTATACTATTCTAATACCTAAGGCTTATTTCATTACAAGGAAAAATAATTGACTTAGGAGTCAGCTCCTAGCTAAAAGCCATTAATTAGGACAAATATTATTGTTTAAACTAAAAAAAAATTAATTATGCATGCTTTAAAATAATCCGTTTCAATATTCTAATAAGAATACAATATCAATAAACTGCTAAAATTCAATATCAACAAGCCAAACATCCGTCAAAGTACTTTGTTAGAGTAGTGTTTGAAAATATAGTTAATAATTATTTTTCAAATTGTTTTTATAATATATAAAAATAATAATTTTTATTTTAAAAAAATTATTTTTGATATCAAACATCAAAATGATCAAAAAATAAAAAAATAAAAAAAATAAAAAGAAATTATGAAACACAATTTTATCCGCAAAAACAAACAGGTCATTTCTTTGTTAAAATAGTGTTTGAAAATATAGTTAATAATTACTTTTCAAATTATTTTTTTCTTAAATATATGAAAATAAAATTTTTTATTTTTTAAAAAAATTATTTTTGATATCAAACATCAAAATGATCAAAAAATATAAAAGTTATTCAAATAAAAAATTTTAAAAGTTTAAAAAAATCACGAAACACAATTTTATCCGTAAAAACAAACAGGTTATTTCTTTGTTAAGATAGTGTTTGAAAGTATAGTTAATAATTGTTTTTTAAATTGTTTTTTCTTTTAAACATCAAAATGATCAAAAAATATAGAAATAATTCAAATAAAAAAATTTTAAAAATTATGAAACACAATTTTATCATTTCTTTGTTAAAATAGTGTTTGAAAATATAGTTAATAATTACTTTTCAAATTCAAAATAATCAAAAAATATAAAAATAATTCAAATAAAAAAATTTAAAAGATCACGGATTACAATTTAAGAAACAAGTCATTTCTTTGTTAAGATATTGTTTGAAAATATAGTTAATAATTATTTTTCAAATTATTTTTTTTTAATATATGAAAATAATAATTTTTATTTAAAAAATTATTTTTGATATCAAACATCAAAATAATCCAAAAATATAAAAATAATTCAAATAAAAAATTTAAAAAAATCATGAAATATAATTTTATTCGCAAAAACAAATAGGTTGTAAATACTATTTAAATCAAAATAGGTGAAAACATCAAGAAACTACCAAGGCTGGATGTTAAATTAAAAAGAAGATGAGCCAATAACTATGAAGAAAAACAGAAAGAATTAACCCAAGAATTAAAAAAGGGGACGCAATAGATGATTTTATCCCTTCACACTACCATACACAGGCAACAAAATCCAATACAAACAAATAAATAGCTACTTGCCAAAATCTAGTTATTTTCAGCTGCGAGAATTTGTAATTGGCCCATAACACCCAAAATCTCATTCATTCTTGCCCACTGCCACATCTCCATGAGGTGGATTTGCTTAAACTATTAGCTACTTGCCATCCTTTCTCCAAGACAACTTCAGCAAATCGTGCTTGCGAGTTTCTCTGATTCAAATAATTATGAGAGCTTGAATTGCTTGATTGATTAGCATATGAAAAGGATTTTAACTATATTATTGTATATATTTATATAGGATGCCTTATATGCTTATACTTTAGGATATTAATTATTATATATCCTGAAATTAAAGGGCATAGGTTTTTAAATATACGATTAAATTGAATTAAAAAAAAGGTTATATATTCCTACACCAAATGAATGATAAGAAATTCTATCAAATCACAATTTTAGATTAACTATCTCTTAAATACAAACATGTCGAATACAAGCTCTGATAGGTGAGAAGGGATTAGGGTTTGAAAAAAAAAATTATACCTAGTTTGCTAATGTAGTTTAGAAATTTAGTGTTCAAACTAGTTCTCTGTTTAATTTGAATGGTTTTAGAGGTTTTAAATAAAACTCAAATCAAACCGAATATTTTTTTGTTTTTTTAATAGGGATTTTTTTAATTTTTGTTTTTTTATTTAATTTTATTTGGTAGGCATTGCTTTTCATGTCCCTTCCACCGTTAAACTACATTGCCTTTCAATTTTAGCCTCACAAACGTCACCTTATTTTGAGCCATTGGTTTCCACACAATAATTCTCCAAGCTAATTTCCCAATCCAAATAATCTTCCTCATGCATCTTTTCATGAAAATCAGTACCCTCGAGTCTACTTCCAACCCCATTTAGATTCAGGGCATTATACTAATCGCTCCTCCAATCCACCTCATGCACGGGACCAGCTTCTTGAGAAGGGTTTCTTCATAATTAGGTTCATCGTCAAGACCGCCTTCGAGCATGTTAACAACTTGCGACAAATCCTCATCAAGCAACTCTTCTTGAGGACCAAGACTGCCTCTTCCACGTCCCCTACAGCATCCAATCATAGCTTATAATCAACACCAGAAGTGAATTCTAGGACCGCATTTACTCTGTTACCAAAACTTGACATGGCATGGAGAGAATGATGATGAAGGTGCTGGAACAAAGTTCAAACTTAAAGATTATAAGAAACTCGAGTGCAAATACATTTTGTGGAATTTGCCAAGAAGTTATCTTTCACTAAAGTTCACTGCTTGTAATGACAGTTCCCTGCTTATTTTAATTCGAACAGCAGGGGAGAAGTTGATAGCTAGATAGAACTTCTCTTGGCAAACCATTTATGTAAAAATATGATCATCATACAAAAATAATGGCAAAAAAATAAAATGTTTTCTAATAGGTAGGGATATTCGGATCGACATCACGTGCCCAGGCCTCCAACCCTCCAATTATATCTCTGGCTGAAGTGAAGCCCACTTTGTGCAACAATTGAACAGCCATCTGTGAATCATTACCTCGTCTGCATATCACATACAGACTTGCACTAGATTCAAAGCCACTATGCTTCCGCTTTTCTTCTTCCTTTAAAGCTGATGAGATCTCAGCTAACCTAGACTCTAGACTTGATAGTGGGATATTCATGGCATTGGGAAGAGAAACAATCTTGAATTGGTGTGCAGGCCGTACGTCTACCAGCACATGAGCCTCCCCTTTAACAATTCTCTCTTTCAACTCTCTGCTGTGTATCCTGTGATCTTCTGGAAGCAGGTTCAGCATCAAGGGAGCCTGCATTCAGTTAGGAAGACGTGTTACATCTAGAGAACAATAATTTCCAGGAAAGAGAAAAAAAAAAAAAAAGTGGGACGCAAACCAAACCACTATGCAATCGAATCCATTAGAACATGCTGCCACTTAATACTCTGCTTCTTAAGAAATCACCGATATTAAATAACTAAAATCAGCATCCCTTTAATTTTTGAAAATGATCCCACTACAAAAAGGTCTTTCTTTTGCTCCTCAACTGATATTTTATTAGAATCAAGACCTGAGAATTTGGCGTCCATGAACAACTACCAGCAAGCTTTGGCTGATGTGGCTACATGTCAGCAAATCAGCCTTCAGCTTTTGCAATTAGTTTAAGGGAGGGTAATCAATAGAAACCTGATTAGTTGAGGGGGGCAAACTATGAGAATTTTCAGTTTAGGAGGCCAATTTCCAATGGGGTAACTTCATGTTTTAGCCATGTAGATAAAGACCCATTAGAACAGATCTGTTACAATTAGATGACTTGATTTACTGAGATAAGAACAAAACAAAAGGTAAGCAAGAAAATAAAAATAAAAACAATTCTTGGGTGCTGTTTGGTATACCTGTAGTTTCCTTTTCCTCTTTCTTTTTATTCTTGTGAACAATTTTAAAAATTAAAGCAGGGTTTAAAAACAACAAAAAGTGATAGTGTTATCTATTTTGGTTTAAAAACAACATGACCACCACCATACTACCACATCACCACCAACACCACCACCAATACATCACTATCACTACTATAGCCACCACAACCATCACTTTCACTGTCACTTTACCACCTCCTTTAATATTACCAACCAACATTATTCCAGCCCAACCACCATAATCATTACCTCTATAACCTTCACAAACATATAATGAAAATCTGTTATTGTCATTTTATTATGGTCACTTCTATCATATCATTATCAGCCATTACAATTAACATTATCTACAAAAAATATAATAATTACCATTAATTTGGTATGACTATTATTAGCATTACATCAATCATTACCATGTCATTACCAGAACCGCCATGCCACCATTTCATTACTATAATTAAATATGCAATATTATTAATTTTTATATTCTAACTAATAATGTATATTTATATTTCTTAAATTAAATTAAATTTTTTCTGTCTAATAACTTTTCCTTCATTTATCTTTGTTAGAAAAATAAATAATTGCCACAAACTATAAACAAGAAACATCTGAGAACAAAAAATCATACCAGACAACCCTAGTTTGTTTCTCTTTTGGGTTACAAGACCTCTAAATGAACATTAAAGGTTGGAAATAGGAAATAAGTGAGGAAGTTATTGCATCTAAACAATTTAAAGTTGGAAACAAAAATAAATAAATAAAAGCAAGGAAAAGCAATAATACCACCGACAATGGAGACTGAGTGAACTTCTCATAATCAAAATCTTTAAATTGTTGCTGGGTGAAAGCTGAATTTTCTCCACATACTTCACATTGTAATGATCTACCTCTGATCTTGACCTAAGTAACAGTCAACAATAGAGTAAATTAATTACTTCAATAGAACATCATTAGAACAAACCACTTAAAATGGCTTTTAAAGATAAGAAGGATGGATTATACAATACGAATTCGAGCTGACAATGCATCAAAAAGAAGCATCCGTTCTGATAGTGGTTCACCAACAGCACTTGCAATTTTAATGGCCTCTAATGCTTGGAGACAGCCTATGATGCCAGGCACTGCAATATGAACAAATCACCAGGAGTCACATGCACACTCATCTATTATCAAAGTGTACAAGTATAGCAGCAGAATGAGCAGAATAATATAAACATCAAACAAATGCATCTATGCTCTCTTTAGCTGAATGACAACTAAACAAGAGCAGAGGTTTTCTAATATGCACAAAATTCTATCATAATAATAGGCATATTGGAATGAAAATGAATTTCTATAGGATCAAGAAAAAAATCTTCCAGACTGGCAATGGCTCTTATCATACTCCAACACATAACGCATCAACCTAAAATTCCCTAGTGAACTAAGCTAGTGATGACATATATACATATGGCATTAGACAAGAATTTAAAACTAGCTCAACCTTAGTAATAAGGACTTATTGACATACCCACTCCAAGAACTCCACTATCAGCACATCTTTGACATGCAGTTGTAGGTGGAGGAGTAGGAAAAAGGCATCTATAGCATGGACCTCTGTTGTGATTATAGACTGTGAGCTAAACAACAAATTTACACAGAATTATAATTGAAGTCTTCACAGAATATTTATAACACTGTACATTACAATTGTAAGTGGACCATTATAGGTTTTCTTGTATGCTTTAGAAAGAATATGACAGCAGCATAATATACCTGCCCTTCCAATCCCAATGCAGCGCCTGAAACAAGTGGCTGCATGTAGATAAATGGAACGTGATTAGCGCTCAAAATGAAAAATTAGATGACAATAGATCAATGTTTCAATCTGTAATGCACACATACACACCAGAGCATATCTATATGCAGAAAATCTGACAACATATGTTTCAGTGGAATACGCACCGTCACAACTCATTGTTAGCATAAACCAGAACAACCCTGCCTCTAGGAAGTAATATTTAATTACATCAATGTTTTATTGTTATTACAAAGTTATAGTGTTTCGTGTAACAAAATAACCTACATATCACTTGAATCAAGTCCAAATTATTCCACAATAGAAAATATTTTAGTACTCAATGTTTTAAATTCAGAATATAGTCTTTTGTGCAGTGATTTCAACAAGCACACGCTTCGAGGAATTAAATAGAAAAAAGAAAAGAAATGAAAAACACTTCAAGATACCAATTTAGAATTTACCTTCCCCAAAACCACACAACAATCACTGATCATGTATCGACTTGGAGCATTGTCTGTTGCATCTACTATTATGTCATATCTAACAAAGTCGGCAGTTATGGAAACTACAATTCTGGCTGGGTTTTTTTTTTAAAATGTTAATTATGGAGAGAAGCTGTAATTTGGATTTATCATTTCAAGGATACTGGCTCAGAATTTCCAAAGCATTGGATGTGCGTAAAGCTTCTTGGTGTTCCACAATTTGAATTGTAGAATTGATCCTTCAAAAAGACAAATATTGAACAGATGTAAAATAATTGCATTAAAAATAGGAACTGGAACTTCTAAGGCTCGTTTGATGAGAATGAATTCATCACTCGCAATACAAGTACAAAGTTGTTTTATTAATTTTTTTTACTAGACTTGCAGCTTGAGATCAAATATTAGCTATGGAACTTGAGATCAATTAATAGAAGCAGACAGATAATCCAAAATGCACACATACGAGCGACAGGCAGCAGCAGCAGATTTCACTTTTGGCTGACCAATATACGCTTCTGTGTGTATAACCTAAGCACAACAAATAACTATAGAAGTAAGTTGAATAAAATTTCTGGAAAAATAACCAATGAAAACACGAATATGAGGAAAATATATTCGATGACTTATGGAATGATGGAATGATTAGAGCTCCAAGATGGCGACTTTGTTTGACACCCATGCACAATAACTGCATAAGAAAATGCAGAGAACTCTATTTTCATTCCTTTACTATCCTAACTACAAAGTCTTTATGTTGTCTTTGCAAAATAACATTTATAAACCGAAATAATACTGATCATATAAGAATGGAGTCATATACATTGGCACTTTAGCACCTGCAAACACCCTCCCCTCATCTGAAAAATAACACAGCTTAGATTTTTCTCGTAACTACTTATGAAACAATAAAATGATTTTCAATGCAAACATTTCCAGCTTTGTACCTGCCTGTGCATATTATTCAGCTCAACAACATCATGGTCAACAACACCTAATTGACCTACAAAGAAAAACACAGAGCATTAACAAATAGGAAGCAAAAGGAAATAAGAAGCACTGCAATAGCATATTTGGGCCTGTTTGAAAATGTGGTAGAGGTTGCTTTTCAAAGTGTTTTTCACTTAGAAAAGCATTAAAATAATCTTTATTTTTATTTTTATTTTAAATCCATTTTTGATATTGGCATATCAAAACTATCCAAAAAAATTCAAAAGCGCATTGGAATGCAATGCCAAACAGGACCAAAATGTGTTAGGACTTAACTTGGGCCAATCAACTACTTAAGAAATATGTATTGAAATCATGATATAAACACACAGACATATATATCAATCTGCTAAAAGACCCATTTGATGCCCACCCCAGATGATAAAAGAGGAATTTTTAACCATCTTCATGACTTCCCATAGAAGATGCTACAAATTGAGAAACCAACTTCAATAATTTGGGCAAGAAAATCATTAGACACAAAAAGCAAAATTTACCATATTCATCTCCATGAATGAGTAACAACCCCTTTCCCTCCCGCATGCTCCCAACCTCCTACCATACCACTTTTTGGCTAGTTTTTTTTAAACTACTAAAGTATAATGTTACATCAGCGAAAGCGTAAATCAAGCATAAGTATTTTGCAACTAGTCACTGCTGGTGATAAATGAAAATTTAATTCAAAGAAGAGAAAGACTGACTCAATACCAACACCACAAGCTGCAAGATATAACAGCGCAGGCGAACCCAACCCTCCGGCTCCAACTACTAAAATCGAAGACTTCAACAGATTTGACTGACCTGAATCTCAGGAGAGAAAAAAACATTAATTCTGACAAGGAATGTAGTTTGAACTGAAGGTTTTTTTCAAGGAAAAAAAAAAAACCAACAACATATTATACATAAAGAGAACCTTGAACTCCGAAAGAGGGGAGCAGCAGCTGGCGACTGTAACGGTATATCATATCAGGTGATAATCCGTGAACGAAGCCGGTGGATATTGAAGGACAGGAAACGTTGTTTTTCTCAAAATTCAAGTGACGGAGCTGAGCTTCGAGAGCAGAAATTCGATTGTCTAAGTCGCTCCTCGTAGCCTTTAATGTTTCAATTTCGCTGAGGATTCTAGCAGCTTCACCTCCCTTTGACTCCATTTTGTTTTCCATTCTTTTATTTTCGTTCTTGTTTTTAGACAATCGAGTTTAACGAAGACTTGGCAAGAAGGCAGATAAAACCCTAACTCACTTCTACCATTCCGATGGTTTTTCTAGTTTTTTATTTATAGGAGTTGTAAAAGGTTGCTTTCAGCGCGACATTGAATCATTTTTTTTTAAAATATATATAAAAAAATATATTCCTTCCACTATAAGAATTTTTTCAGGATTTCTGCGTAAACTTGTGACTCAATGACTTTTTTTTTATTTAATTATATAGTAAAGAAAATATAATTATTAATTTAAAATAAAAGATGAAATTCATAAAAGAAATTCAGAAAATTCAACGTTGAGAAATAATATTTTTTTAAAAAAAAATAACTTTCTTTTAAGAAAACAAAAAGAAATTCCTAATTAATAATTCAAATATCTAATAAAATTAAATTAAACTAAAAATTCTTTTAAACTTCTTCATCCTTAAATATTTTTATTTTCTTTTATATATCATGTTTTATTTAAAAATGTCCCTCAACTCATAAAAAGAAATTAATTTTTAAGAAAAACTCAGCCATAAAATAATAAAAAAATAAAAATCTTAAAAAAAATAAAACCTAAAAAACATTCATTGCATAAAAGAAAAAAATCAAATACCATGACTCCTCTTTTATATTAATATAGAATCTATCGAGAAAATTATTGATATGTCTTATTGAGAGAAATACAACTTTCAATAATTAAATAATGTCTTCATAATAATCTTAAATTAAAAAAAATTGATTGAGCACAACATAACTTATTAGATTATTAAATTTTATCATCAGCGCACAATCCTCTTAAAGATTTTATTATTGTTTATTTATTATTTATCATGTTTGCATAGCTGAAATTGAATAGATGTTGATTAGGTTTCTTCCGATACAATAGGATGGGTTGGGCTAAAAATAATTTAATATAAAAAATTTATAAAAAAAATCATATAAACATGTGGATCTAGATAACAATTTAAAAAAAATAATAACATATTATATTGGTTCAGGTTAACCTAATAAACTTATAAATCTGGTAATGAAATAGTGATAGCAACATAAAAAATAAAAAATAATTGAGCATAAAAAATATATTGATAATAAAAATAGACACCCATAAGATTTAATATCAACCAAATATTAGGATGTTTGTCCAAAACTATAATGATCCTACAAAAACCAAACTAAAACATAACATGAATATCAATTCAAAATAAATCAAATGTTAAATAATGATATTGAAAAAAGCAATCTAGAAATTTTTTTTTAATAAAAACTCAATGTTAAATGATAAAATATATATTCAAAAACAAAAAAATAGTTTAGTTTAACCTTTTTTTAATAATTATATGAAAAGGTCAATAAAAATAATACACCCAACATTATGGTTGACCTTCCCTCTTTCCTAAAAAGAAAGGTTTTTTTGGGTGTTATAAAAAGGGAAGAAGGGAGTTTAAAACTTATGAAAATAAATCACCACTTAATATTTAATATTATGATCATTAAAAATCTTAATTGCTCTTTAAAGTTCTAAGATAAAGAACTGGTTAAGCTATAGAGAAAATATTATCACTCTGAAATAACATACTTGAGCTAAGTTACACTGCTACTTGTTTTTTTATTTCTAATGGTTTATTATATCTAATCTATTAGTAATTTTCCTACATAAGTAATAATTGATTTATTATAACGAGTAGACCAATAAAGTAGATATTGAGGTTAAACATATCCATTCTAAAATCCAAGTCATGTTTATCACTTTTAATTGCTTAGTGAATTGGCACATTTATGACCATTTACTCCTAATCATAACATGTGACTATAGCGGTCTATCAAGCCATGTTAGTGATGAATTAGATGAGTCATTATTAAACTCATTAAACTCAGCCTAAATCCTAAAAGAAATTATTAATAAACTTGTTATTTATACAATAATAGCTCATGAATAATGACTAGTTAAGGTATAGGTAGCCTATAGTACTAAGGTTTACTTGTATTTTTTGTTGAATTAAGTATTATACCCTAAGTTTAGATAAAATTCACAATAGTGAGAGAGAAAGAAACTTCATTTGTTAGAGAAGAAAAGGAAAATTGGTGGAAAAGTGGCAATAACTCATCAAATTGAGTTAAAACATCCAAGTAAAGAATTAACCCTCCACTTATTTATACTTTTAACTTGTATTTTACAATTGGAGAAGAAATCCTTAAATTTCTAATTTTAGAGTTTTGGAGAAAAAAAGAATAAGTGGAATGGATGTTTTGATGTAAATTGACTAATTTGGCATGTGATATATGTTAGATAGAGTAGAACTATGATGATGATTGAAAGAAAAACCATGGAAATTTCCTAACCCTAGAGTCAGCCACAATAAAAAAAAATAGGAAAAATGGAAGAATTGAATGGAATTGTGTATCTATGTTAATTTGATGTATATTGTCTGAGAATGAAATTGAAGGTTAAATGATTAGTTTAGCATATCTGTACGTACCTATAAATTATTAACCCTAAGTGGTGTATGTAACATTCTCAATTTTATTTATATCAAATTCATTGAAAAAATTAGAAATTTTTTTATGTATACGCGTGTGCGACACACACACACACACACACACACACATATATATATATGTGTGTATGTGTGTTTGTGTGTGTAATCTCTGATCCCTAACTATCCTGATAAAAAACTTAAGCTTATTATTATTATTATTATTATTATTATTATTAATTGGCTATCAAAAATTCGACAGAGTCTTCTTTGTAAATTGACCTTTTTAAGTGTCAAAATCAACTTAAAACACAATTTATTCTATATATTTATGATCCAATCATTTTAGACTTTTTCAACAAAAATATAATTTCTCATCACATTATCTACTTCAACTTATATCTTCACCATTTTTCATTCTACCAGTAGTGTTATGTATCTTTTATCTTCACACATGATATCATTAAAACAAGTATATTATAAAGTTATCTAGATGCATATTAAAAATTCTTTAATACCTACACAATAGAGATTTAATTATCTAACAAGTGCTATATAACTTTCACTAATTAGAAGTTCAAAAGATAAGTTTAAATCCTAGTAAACTAGAATATTACATAATCCACATACCCAAAATATACCTAGTAAGTAACTATCCACAAAAAAAAAAAAAGAATTAAATTTGTCCCGTGGTTTGAGAAGGAACTGCAACAATACAACATAATTTATTTAGTAATACTAATTTAATTTATTTACACATATATATAGTTTACACTTCTTTTCCCTTTTAATACCATAATTTCTAATACATTTTCTATATATATATTCTTCAACTTTAATTACTTGAGATAACTTCTTCATTACCAAGCTCCATAGTCTATTTGTAAAGCTTTTTTTTTTTTTTTAGGGCCACCTTGGTCCTCATCTTAATAGGAATCCAAGTAATTACACAATTTATCTAGGTCTTCCTCAATTCCTGATCAAATTCATTACCACCTTAGCCAATTTGCATATAAATGACTAAATTTTATAACCACATCTTAGTTTCTATTCTTACGGATGACTAAGTCATTTATCCATATCACCTTAGCCATGCCTCTACAAATGACTAAGTCAAATACTGTTTACCTTAGCTTTCCACCACTTTGGAAAACTAAGTCAAAATCAATATTCATATCTCCTTAATTTCTGATCATTTAGACAACTAAGTCATACACATTATATTTTATATTAATTAATTTCATTCATTGAATAATTCTTTTCATTCTTAACCATGTGCTCTTATAATTCTCTTACAACCATGACACAATTCAGTTCTAATAATTATCAAATGTACATAACAAAGACAACCCAATCACATATAAGAAAAACAAAAGAACTATTATAATAACTTTATATAGTTAAAGAGCGAAACACTTACCTATAGCTCTAGGTGTTCGAGCTCGCTCCGCTAATAAGGTTTCAGACACTAATGCTCCTTATATAAATATAAGGAAGGTATACTTGTTAAAATATTTATATCCAAAATTGTAACACGTATATAATTTCATTATCATATTACATATTTTAACATTACATATAAAATTAGAATTAAGGGGTAAAATTAAGGTTATAATTCTGTAGTTAGATACCCTCTTGCATAATTATTCTGTTTGCACAAACACATGTTTGTCCACTATTAAGAAACTTTGTTGCAAGCTGCAATGATATGAAATGATTTGATAAGATTACCACCATCATGAAAGTACCTCCCAGTAATGAATGCAAAATAAAAACACATTTTCAAAATCCTGAATCAAGGCCTCTACAGTAATATGTTGTCCTAAAATTAATAAATCAAATGGCTTCACCAATGTAATTCATATAATTATACAAGCTTTATTATATTCCATGCTCCTCCTTTTTTATTTCAAATGTAACCAATATTGTTGTTGTTTTTTCATAACACCTATTTTTTTTTTAATCTTCCATCCTTCAATATTTTGCATCATATCAGGATTTCTGCGTAAACTTGTGACTCAATGACTTTTTTTTATTTAATTATATAGTAAAGAAAATATAATTATTAATTTTAAATAAAAGATGAAATTAATAAAAGAAATTCAGAAAATCCAATGTTTAGGAATAATACTTTTAAGAAAAAAATAGCTTTCTTTTTAAGAAAACAAAAGGTAATTCCTAATTAATAATTCAAATATCTAATAAAATTAAATTAAACAAGAAATTCGTTTAAAATTCTTCATCATTAATTATTTTTATTTTCTTTTATATATCATTTTTTTATTTAAAAATGTCCCCCAACTCATAAGAAGAAATTAATTTTTAATAAAAACTCAACCATAAAGTAATAAGAAAATGAAAAAGCTTAAAAATCTTTTAAAAAATAAAACCTAAAAAACATTCATTGCATAAAAGAAAAAAAATCAAATACCATGACTCCTCTTTTATATGAATATAGAATCTATCGAGAAAATTATTGATATGTCTTATTGAGAGAAATACAACTTTCAATAATTAAATAATGTCTTCATAATAATCTTAAATTAAAAAAAATTGATTGAGCACAACATAACTTATTAGATTATTAAATTTTATCATCAGCGCACAATCCTCTTAAAGATTTTATTATTGTTTATTTATTATTTATCATGTTTGCATAGCCGGAATTGAATAGACGTTCATTAGGTTTCTTCGGATCCAATAGGGCGGGTTGGAATAAAATTAATTTAATATAAAAAAAGTTTTAAAAAAAATTATATAAAAAAAATATGGATACGTGGATCCAAAAATAAATTAGACAATAAGTAATGATTTGGCATTTAAAAAAAAATTTCAAGATAATAATTTAAAAAAATATTAAAATAATAATATATTAAATTAATCTAAGTTGACCTACCAAACCCATAAATATGGTCATGAGATAGTAATAGCACCATAAAAAATAAAAAAATAATTAAGCATAAAAAATATATTGACAATAAAAATAGACATTCATAAGATTTAACATCAATCAAATATCAAGATGTTTATCCAAAACCACAATGATCGTACAAAAACCAAACTGAAATATAGCATGAATATCAATGCAAAATAAATCAAATGTTTAAGGATGATATAAAAAAATTAATAAAAACTTAATGTTGAATAATAAAATATATATTAAAAAAACAAAAAATTGGTTTGGTTTAACTTTTTTTTAATAATTACATGAAAAAAAGTCACTAAAAATAGCACACCCAACATTACGGTAACCTTCCCTCTTTCCTAAAAAGAAATGCCTTTTATGGTGTTATAAAAGGGAGAGGGAGTAGTCTAAAACTTATGAAAATAAGTCATTACCTGATGTTATATTCATTAAAAATCTTAATTGCTCTTTAGAGTTTTAAGATAAGGAATTGGTTATGCTATAAAGAAGATATTATCAGTATAAAATATTATACTTGAGCTAAGCTATGTTATTACTTGTTTTTTTATTTCTAATGGTCTATTATGTCTAATCTATTAATGATCTTTCTATATAGGTGATAGTTGATTTATTATAATGAGTAGACCAAAAAAATAGATATTGAGGTCAAACATATTCATTCTAAGATTGAAGTCATGTTTATCATTTCTAATTGCTTAGTGAATTAGCACATCTATGACCATTTACTCCTGATCATAATATGTGACCATAGTGGTCTATTAAGTTATGTTAGTCATTATTAAGTTTATTAAACTCAGCCCAAATCCTATGAGAAGTTATTGATAAACTTGTTGTTTATACAATAATAGCTTGTGGATAATGACTACTTGAGGTATATTTAAGGTTCACTTGTATTTTTTATTGAATAAAGTATTATACCCTAACCTTAGATAAAATTAGAGAGAGAGGGAGAGAGAAACTTAAGTTCTTAGAGAAGAAAGAGGAAATTGATGGAAAAGTTGCAATAACTCATCAAATTAAGTTAGAACATCCAAGGTAAAGGACTAAGTCTCCATTTATTTACATTTTTAACTTGGCTTTTATAATTGGAGAATAAATCCTTAAATTTCTAATTTTAGAGTTCTTGAAAAAAAAAATTAAGGGAATGGATGTTTTGACTAATTTGGCATGTGATATATGTTAGATAGAATTATGATGATAATTGAAAGAAAAACCATGGAAATTTCTTAACCTTAGAGTCGGCCACAATAAAAAAAAAAATTAGAAAAGATGGAAGAATTGAATGGAATTGTGTATCTGTGTTAACTTGATATATATTGTTTGAGAATGAAATTGAAGGGTAAATGATTAGTTAAGCATATTTATACGTACTTATAAATTATTAACCCTAAGGGGTGTAGCTCAACTGATCAAATCATAGGTTTGCTTTCTAGATGTCACTAGTTTGAGTTTCACAAACATTAAAGCCACTCGAGACTTACATAGTTGTTAACTTTAGAGCTAGTGGAATTAGTCAAGGTGCGCATAATCTAGCGCGAACATCCATATTAATTATAAAAAAAAAAAACATGAGTTTTATAATATAGAAATAAGGTAAAAGTGTTAGAGTTCTATGAATAATTGTAATTTGGATGGTTATCCTATGTACCACCTATTTGGGAGTGTGGTTGCGGTTGTTTTTCAAACTATTTTTCATGCCGAAATGCATCACAATGATTATTTTTTTATTTTTAAAAAATTATTTTTGAGATCAGCATGTCAAAACAATCCAAAACATATAAAAAAATTAAATTTGTTAAGAACATGGTTTGCACTGCTTTCCCAAATGTTCTAGTAGCATGGTAAGAAATAAAATAGAATCAAGTTATAAAAGTTTTACTAAAATTACAAGATGTTGTTAAGTTTACTATAAGCTTGATTTTTGAAAATTGGTTGAATTGTACAAGATCATATATTTATTAATATATCGACTTGAATAATTATGTTTTAAGAAAAGATTTTTGTGTTGATATACAAATATTGTATGTATGAATGTGGATTTGACAAGGTTGTGGATTTTAAGTTGAATATTTTTGTAATATAATATATAGCTAAATAAATGAGAAAGTATTAAGATAAATATATTAAGATGTCTTATTGTGTTGGTAATATATAGGATATAATGGAAGGGATAAATGTAAATGTTAGGAAATTATGTATGAGTATGTATTTTTATTTTGTTGTGATATGATGTTGGAGTATGTATTAAGGAAGCTTGAAATTTATAGGTGTTGTTTCATATTAATTGAATAGTTAATATGTGAGTGGCAGAATTTGAAAATGGATCAAAATATTACATGACTAAAATGATTTAAATTTATTATATGAAAGTAAGATTTGGTAATGAAAGATAGTTTAAAGTTGGAAATAATAAGAAAATGCATATACTAATTGGAAAGATGTTAAACCTAAAATGATTGGAAAGCATGGAAAAAGAAGTTTGGAAATTTAGATGTTAAACAATAGAATTATGGGTGTAAACATAATAAATAATTTGTGGTGTTGTGGTGACAATGATAAAAATTAGATTTTTGAAAATTATAATATGTTAATATTAATTTATCAATATAGAAATGTTATTCACATATTGTTTTTAAGGTTGAGTCTTTAATTGGTAAAGAGAACACTAAATGTATTATTTAGGAGTTATAAAAGAAACATCCGAAGTAAGATTCAACTTCTAATGAGGTTGTACAACTTGAGCTCAAGGTAAGAGATTGCCCTCCATTGCTATTTTTATTTATTTAAAATGCTTTGGTAGTTGTTAAATTTTTAATGAATGTTTAATTGTGTTTTGAAAACTATATATGATAATTTATATATGAATAATGATAAATTACAATGGTGGTAAGTAGTATATAATTGTGATAGACCATAATGTTAGTATTTTGTAGATAATTATGATTCACACGACCAAAAGATTGATGTCTTTTTCCAAATGCAGGAGTGTCGAAGTAATAAATAATCCGGCAAGACCAGGGTCAAACCACAAGAGGTTAATTGTATAAATTATAAATAACAACAGTACAACAACAACAACAACAACAACAATCGTAATAATAGTAATACCAATAGTAATAGTAGTAGTAGTAGTAGTAGTAATACTAGAAGAAGAAAAAGAAAAAGAAGAAGAAGAAGTTGATGAAAACTTTGAGATGAAAGATCAACGTAAGGATTAAACAATGATAATAACAAATGTCAAGGTTAGAGAATCCACTAATAGTATTTCAAACAAGTATAATATAAACTCTTATTAGTCAATTGAAAACCACACACAAAGGAGGTTTTAATGAGATTATAAATGGTTAACATGATTATATTAATTATCTTATTCGAATAATGTTAATACTTGTAAATATTGTCAAGTATTCATGATTATAACTTATGTTAACAACAAATCAAGTTTTTTTCATAGCACAGATGTCGGTTATACTATACACATCTTAATTTGATGACAATCTTGATCTTCTTGTCTAAATAAAACATCATTAATAACATCAGAATTTAAACCAGACCTCCACATGAAAATTTTAGGAAATTTTCTCAGCTTTCTAGAAAAAAAATTGAGGTCATTTAGATTTCTAAAACTCAAGATATGCGCTGAACACTAAACAGTATTTAGGCTGCAGGACAGATTCAGACTTCTTCATTATTGCTACAATTTGAACTTGAAAATGGTCTTTTTAAATCTTAGACTCCTATAAAAGTTGTAGGCCTATATCTTACCTTTCCATCCATATAAAGTAGATCTAAATCCGATATCTACACCTCAAGATATGATATAATTACCAAACAATGTTATAGTTTATACTGCACCAATATTTCTTTTCTAAGTTTGGCCATCTCTTTATCCTTTTAATTTCAGTAGTTAAACTCATCAATCAATCCTTTCATTCATATGATAGACCTGTATTTAAGATGAATATTTACCATAAATTAAAAATATCTTATATTATTAGATATGTTATTATAAAACATAGTTTAGTTAAAGAGTTATTGATACTTCAAGTGCAAAATGATGATGTAAAACCTTAATAAAAATGCATTTTTAATTTCTAATCAGTGATAAATTAGAATAACGATATATAATCGTAAGTAATTATGATAAACCATAATGATGATACTTAGAAGATAATTATAATATATTATAATTATAATTATAACAAGTAAATAATCATAGTTAAATGCAATAGTAATAACTAATTTATAATATAAATTAACTGCAATGATATTTTTATAGAGATATTAAACTTGTATTTATTTATTTTTTGAATCAGGTATTATACCCTAAACTTTGATAAAATTAGAAAAAAAAAAAACAAAGAGAGAGAGAGAAAAAAAAAACTTAAATTCTTAAAGAAGAAAAAGGAAATTGGTATAAAAGTGGCAATAACTCATCAAATTGAGTTAAAACATCCAAGGTAAAGGACTAGCCCTTTATTATTTACACTTTTAACTTGTCTTTTATAATTGGAGAAGAAATCTTTAAATTTTTAATTTTAGAGTTCATGAAAAAAAAAAGAATTAGGGAAATAGATGTTTTGATGTAAACTGTCTAGTTAATTTGGCATGGGATATATGTTAGATAAAGTAGAATTATGATGATAATTAGAAGAAAATCATGAAAATTTCCTAACCCTAGAGTCGGCCACAATTTAAAAAAAAAAAGGGAAAATAAAAGAATTGAATGGAATTATGTATCTATATGTTAATTTGATGTATATTCCAAGAATGAAACTGAAGGGTAAATGATTAGTTAAGCATATCTGTAGGTACTTATAAATTATTAACCCAAAGGGGTATAACTCAATTAGTCAGGTCAGGTTTGCTCCCTAGATGTGATCAGCTCGAGTCTCACAAATATTAGGACCACAAGAGACTTATATAGTTGTTAATTTCAAGGTCAGTAAGATTAGTCAAGGTACGTGTACGCTGGCAAGGACACCCATATTAATAATAGTAAAAACAAACATGAGTTTTATAACATAGAAATGAGGTAAAAGTGTTTGAGTTGTATGAATAATTATAATTTGGATGGTTATGGTATGTGTATCCACCTGTTTGAAAGCGTGGTTGCAGTTGCTTTTCAAAGTGTTTTTTGTGCCAAAATGCATCAAAATAATTTTTTTATTTTTAAAAAATTATTTTTGAGATCAACACATCAAATCAATCCAAAATATATAAAAATTTTAATTTTTTGAGGAACACGGTTTGCACCGTATTCCCAAACATTCTAGTAGTATGGTAAGAAATAGAGTAGAATCAAGTTGCAAAAGTTTTTCTAAAATTACAAGATGTTGTTAAGTTAATTTTAAAAGTTGGTTGAATTGTATGAGATCATAAATTTATTAATATATTGACTTGAATAATTATGTTTTAAGAAAAGATTTTTGTGTTGATATACAAATATTGTATGCATGAATGTGGTTTTGGCAAGGATGTGGACATTAAGTTGAATATTTTTGTAATGTAATATGTAGCTAAGTAAATGAGAAAATATTAAAATTAATATATTAAGAAGTTTTATTGTTGAATACATGTTGGTAATATATAGGATATAATGGAAGGGATAAATGTAAATGTTAGGAAATTTTATGCGAGCATGTATTGTTATTTTGTTATAATATGATGTTGGAACATATATTAAGGAAGCTTGAAATTTATAAGCATTGTTTACTATTAATTGAATAGTTAATGGGTAAGTCAGTGGGATTTAATAATGGATCAAAATATTAAATGACTAAAATGATTTAAATTTATTATATGAAAGTAAGATTTGTTAATGAAAGATAGTTTAAAGTTGGAAATAAGAGGAAATTGTGTAGACAAATTGGAAAGATATTAAACCTAAAATGATTGGAAAGCTTGGAAAATAAAGCTTGGAAATTTAGAAGATAAAAGATAGAATTATGGGTGTAAATATAATAAATAATTTGTAGTGTTGTGATGAAAATGCTAAAAATTAGATTTTTGAAAATTATAATATGTGAAAATTAATTTATTAATATAAAAATGTTCCACACATTGTTTTTAAGTTTTTAAGGTTGAGTTTTTAATTGGTGATGAAAACATTAAATGTATTATTCAGGATTTATAAAAAAAACATCCAAAGTAAAATTTAATTTTTCAAGAGGTTGTACAGCTTGAGCTCAAGGTAAGGGATTGCTCTCCATTGCTATTTTTATTTATTTAAAATGCTTTGATAATTGTTAAATTCTTAATGAATATTTAATTGTGTTTTGAAAACTATGTGTGTTTTGTAATTAATCACAACGATGATAATTTATATGTGAACAATGATAAACTATAATGGTATATTTGTAACTTACAGATAATTATGATAAATAATAATGATATATAATCGTAAGTAAATTATACTGATAAACCATAATGATGATACTTAGAAGATAATTATAATATATAATAATAATAATAATAATAACAAGTAAATAATCGTAATTAAGTGCAACAGTAATAACTAATTTATAATATAAATTAACTGTAATGATGTAATCATTACATAAATTGCAATAAAGCACATCAATAAAAATTAAATTTATTATTTTTACTACGTATATGTGTTTAGAAAACTTAAAAATCATAACACCACAAACTTCCGGTGCTTTCTTTTACGCAGAATTTGGATGCTCATCACTATCATTTTCTCAACCCTTCAAAGAGGCCTAGATATCATATCCCTGCATGCATCCAATGAAATCCTTTTGCTCTTTATATGATTCAATAGATGCTCCTCTGTGGTGAACCCTTGCAGGGTACTTCGCACCATATCCAACCAAGTAGCTCATCCCCATTGGATTGTAACCTAATATGTAATCAACTTGTGATTTGGCAAACTTGAAGATATCTGACGGGTCCAGTGTACCTTGATCGCATTGCAGCCGTTGATTAGAGGCTTGAAGATGGTCGGAGTAAGTCGTGAGAAGAAATGCTGCAGTTGATACATATTGCATGTTGTTCCATTGGCGAATGTAAAGTAAGCCGCCTGGGGTCCGCTGCACGTTAGTCACGTTATTTTTGTTAAGGCAAGCACAGAGGTAGTATTCTGCCCTGGAACGGTATTCATTAAGGATGTGCTGGTGTTTTCTGTGGCTTTTTCCGGCTAGCAGCTGCAAAGATAATATGAAGAAATTCAGATTATCAACTAGAAATACTCATAAAATCATAAAAAAAAAAAAAGCAAAGATTAAATTATAATCTGTATATAATTGTCATAGAATTTTCGGGGATTCTAGGATGAGAGATTTATTTTTGTCACATATACATCATCATGTAAGAAAAGGACTCGATTATTAGCTAATCATGCGAGGAAGTTATAAAATAAAATAATTCCTTATAATATATTTGTATCAAATTTCTTATAATATATTTGTTTTTTTTTTTTGCTATTGTTTTTGTTTAAACTAATTAAATTTTATATTATAAACTATAATTTAAGAGATACATAGCATTTTTTTAAGTAAAACTAGAAAAAAAAAAAAGGAAGATAATTGTCTAAATGCTAGATTAATCATTATCAAAGCTACTTAAATTATTTAAAAGTTTATTGATAGTATAATAGTTGAAGTATTGTTTCTTCTTTTTATAATAATTTATTTTCTCTTAATTCATTTTAACCAATATTAATCAATGAATATGCAAGTTCGGATTGAATAAGCATAATGTAAAATATATATGTTTTGAGCTAAGAATAGTTTAGATTATCAATATTTTAATTAGTATACAAAAAATTTGGGTCAAGGAATTAATTAGAATAGCATTCAAGATTGGATTTGTTTAATGTTTTAAGTTTTTAGCAATGCTGATTAATTATTACGAGTGTCGATAGGGTTCCATCTAGTAGTGTTCTTCCTATAATGAACTAATCGGTGACGTTTTGATTATCAATCTACAGAAACTGTAAATGGGACCACTGAATTTGTCTGTTAATGGGTCCTTCATTTTTTTATTTTATGTTTACATGTGTTTAAAGAAACTAAAAGGGATCGACACAAGACAGTATAGGTTGGAAAATGTCATAACGATTTTACTATTCTAATAAAAAAAACATTGAATTGGTTGTCAAGGTAATAATATAACTTGGTCAGGTTTGTTAGTTATTATTAAATTAATTATAATTAACTTGATTTTTTCATTTTTTATCATATAATAAAATAATTAAATTATCCTTAAAAGTAAAAGTTTTAACTAGCATCCAAACCAAGGCCATTTTTAAATTTTTACTTTTCTAAAACATAATAAAGTGATTAAATTATTAAAAAAAATTCTTGTCTAGGTTTTTTTTTTGGTATTTTTAACATGATTTTTTTGTTATATGTAAGTTGACTAAGAAAAAATTAGATATTTCAAAAAAAATAAAAAATATTATTTAAAATTAAAAAATACCTAGTGTGTGGATTATGCCGATACTATTTGGACGCCTTAAAGCGCTTGGCTACTAAATGTTGGCTTTCGAGATGACATTTGAAATATCTTAACGGTCTCTTTATCTCTAGATAGTGCATGTGGCTTGCTAACTTTTGGTTTGGCGCCAACAACATTTTTTTTCTTTTTTTAATCTTTTTTTCTTGATTTTCATGCCTAATTATTTAAATTTTCAAAGCATTTTTCAATTTGTTTTTTCTTTAAATTTAATTTATATTTTTTTATTACTATTTATTTTTTCAATTTCAGACTCTTTAATTTTTTTTATTTGTTATATTTGATCCTTATTATTTTGATTGTTATTTTTTTATTTGAGATAATTTTAAAAATTGAATTCATTTTATGATTTCATCTTCTTAAATTTTTTTCCTATCAAATTTGATATTTATTATTTTATTGCTATGTTTTTACTTTGTTAATATTTTTAAATTGCATTCCTTAATATTAGATTGGTTATTAATCAAGATTATTAATTGTAACCGAGTATAGGATTTCATAGGTTGTAAGTTTGGAAGATAATCGCAGGTTTAGAAGATTCATCCGAGTTTGCTTGCTTTCCTCCCTTTGTTTAACCTCATGGTTTTTCAATTTCATCATTCTATATTTATTTAATTAATTAAAGATTAAGCTATGTTATTTTATTTATCTATTTTTTTAAGATTTTTCACTAATTTTTATTTGACATTCTTAGTTCAATTTAGATTTATTTAAAAAAAATTATATAAGAATTAAATTAAATTAATTGATTAAATATAAACATGATATGATCACTTCATAATATTTTATTTGGTTTTTTTTTATTAGTCACTACTTTAATGGCGCATGCTGCCTGTTTTAATGTTGTTGTGCAACCTCTCACAGTGGCTATAGAACCTCTTTTATGAGCTCTTTCTGGTTATAGGATGATTAATGTATATTATGGAGGGCATTGGTGAATCTCTAATAAACTTTTTTCTCCTCCTCTCTTGAGTATAATATTAACAATTATTTTTTATAGTTAATTATTGTTATTTTTATTTTTATTTTAATTGTAGATGTCTTTATTTATAATCATATTATTAAGTTAAGTGAGTTTATTGAACTTAATCAAGTTAATAAATTAACCTCATTTTTTTCCTTGCTTATTTAAAAATGTTGGCATTAACTAACTATCTTTTATTTATATTAAAAAAAAAATTAACCCACCTATGTTATAGGACATACCACTTGTATAGTTTATACTAATGTGATTATTGTATACTTAATTTTGATCTACATTATATCTTACATTACAGTAGGTGACAAATATACAAGATTGTGACACGTTATCATATCCAATAATTATCCAATAAATCTTATTTTAATTAAAAACCCAATGAAAATTAAAAAATGAAAATGCATAAGAGAAGATAAAAATGACGTAATCCTTTTTTTGGAATATAGTTAAATTGAATTGGAATGTAACAAAAATTAGAAAAAATACATTTTTTTGGAGTCATTATTTTACTTTTAGAAACTTATATACTATGATTTGTTTTTGTAAAATGTGCTATTTGAATTAGTAATAAAAAAATAAAAAAAATTAAGAAAAACAAAACGGCATCCAAGATTTTAATTGAAAACCAATAAAAAAATGAAAATGGTCATAAAAAAATTAATGAAAACAAAATGACATCCAAGAATAAAATGTTGTTTTTTTAATTAAAAACAAAAAAACATTAAGACAACACAAATCCATCACAAGTATTAACTCCAAATTTTGTTGTTTTACCTATAATTTTTGTGTACAGGGATATTTCATAAAATTTAAAAAGAATCACTATAAATATCATTGTTATTATTAACTCACCAATTAGATAAATTTATTAGTATATTTTAAAAAATTAAAAAAGAATTATTGCAAATATTGGAATAAGTCTAACGGTATATTCTAGAGATTACTAGAAAAAAATTATTATAAATATTATTGCAACTATTGATTCATAAATGAAATGAAATTACCGATGATTTTATCAGTGCTATATAATTTTACCGATAAAATTATATATATATATATATATGTTTTGTTGAAGTGAATTAGGTATTTTTTTACATGTGTTTTGTTTGATATTAATTTCTTTAATTATTACAAATTAAAAAGTAGTGTCATTAAATTTTGTCATTCTGAGGCATGTGAGTGCCATTTCTCGTCAAGAAAGACAACCATAAAAATCTTACAAAGTGGATTTTATTGGCCCACCATGTTCAAAGACTCACATGCATTCTGCAAAACTTGTGAAAATTGTCAAAAAGTTGATACTGATCAAAAAGTTTTGTTTTATAATTCTCAACTTTATGCATTCCCTAGAGAGCTAAGATCAAGATGGAACAATTCTTATGGGGCCTGTGATATTGAGAATTCAATGAATGACAATGTTTTTAAGGAAAATGGACATCGTTTGAAAGCTTACTTTGATAAGTTTCCTAGTAAAAATGAATCAACTGGTTGGAATGATCTTGTAGATAAAGGTTGATTATTTTGTTTTTCTCACATTGTTTTTGTGTTTCTTTTTGAGTGATTTTTGCTAGTTTCTCGAGTGATTTTTGCTAGTTTCTTTCACCTCGGTCAAATGGCGGATAACGGTACTCCGTGACTTAAGTCGGTTCTTTGAGTTTCCCACAATAACTGATATCTGTGTATATATTTGTGCAATTCTTTGAATCTCTCTTCCAATTCTCATTTGAAAATGGATACTAATCTTGAAAAATTGAAAAAGTATTTTCCCGTTCTGCCTCAGAATGCGATTACAAAAATTTACCGTGCTAGATGTGCAAGATTGAGATTGTTAATGAATCATGGAATTCCTGAAGATATTCGCTGGTTGATTGAAGCAAAGGTCCGATTATCAGGTGAATCCTTTAATTTCTTTATTTCACACATGCCTAGAACAGGTAAAAGCACTTTTGCAAAGAAACATCGTGCAAAATGACTAGAAGTCTGTCATCGATGTGCTAGATGGACTTGTAATACACGATGTCATTATTTAGGAATGGTATTTATAAACCGTGAAGATAAACTAGAATTCATTAAGGATGGTCTGTGTAAGGAGTCTTTAGATAATCTTCTATGGACTCTTGAGATGCATCCTAGTGGAGATGTGCATCGTGTAATTCATGATTTATGGCCACTATTTCATAAAGAACATGATCGACTTAGTCTTGGGAAGCTGATTAAAAAAGACCTTGTTTGCCAGTTTTTAAGAAAACTGGATGGGAAGCCTATCCCCGACCCATAGAGGGCGTTTAAGCCGTTCTTGGACGTAAAACCAAGGGAAGATATGAGTCACAATCACAACTACCTGTACATACACATGTTTTTTTTTTAAAAAATAAATAAATAAAAAGAGAGAGAGAGAGTGAGACTTCAGCTGGCCTACATATAGGTGTTATGATTGCCTTTCTAATTTCTCATCTATAAAACCCTCTCTTCCTTCCTTTCATTTCTACTAAACCCATACATTCAACAAATATAGAAGTGTGTAGAAATGGCAAGTTCCTCAAGTCATCATATAAGAAATATTTGTGTTTTCGGTGGATCTAGTCTTGGGAAAGAAAAGGAGTTTTTAGAATCAGCAAATCATCTTGGTCAAGTGCTAGCTAAGAGAAAGATTCATTTAGTGTATGGGGGAGGCAGTCTTGGGTTAATGGGAGGTGTGTCAATAGCTGCATTTTTAGGAGGTAGTCAAGTTTTGGGGGTTCGGTGGATCTAGTCCTGGGAAAGAAAAGGAGTTTTTAGAATCAACAAATCATCTTGGTCAAGTGCTAGCTGAGAGAAAGATTCATTTAGTGTATGGGGGAGGCAGTCTTGGGTTAATGGGAGGTGTGTCAATAGCTGCATTTTTAGGAGGTAGTCAAGTTTTGGGGGTTATCCCCGAAGCTTTAGCATAAGGGGACATCATTGGAAAAACAATTAGAGAGGAACTTCAGATCTCTACAATGTCAGCTCGAATGAATGCAATGTTTAACCATGTTGATGCCTTCATTGCTTTACCAGGTGGTCTAGGTACATTGGAAGAGATCTTTCATATTTCCTCTTGGGCTCAACTGCACATTCACCATAAACCCATAGGTTTGTTAAATGTTAATGGTTATTATGATAAGTTGTTATCTTTTCTTGATCATGCTGTGGAACAAGAATTTCTAACATCTTCTGCACGACAAATCATAATCTCTACTGCTACTGCTGAACAATTAATTGACCAGTTACAATCTTTCATTCTTGTAATTGATCCTTCCATGAGTCGCATAAATTGGTCAACTAAGGAAAGCCGTAAAAAGTTTAGATTGGATTTGAGCCTTCATTTGTGAATTTTTTTATCTTTTGGTTTTATTATTGTGTTTTGTTATTTCTTATTTTTGTTTCAGTGTGTTTCAGGTTTGTCAGTGTTCGTTATTTCAGGTGATATCTTCTATACTCTATCTTTCTACCTTTAAACATTGAGGACAATGTCTCGTTTTGGTTGGGGGGAGAGGGTAGTAGTTGATAAAAAAAAAATTGTTTTTCATTTCATAGAGCATGTGCATAATTGTTGTTACTAGGATGGCAGAGTAAAGGAGCTCTTTTGTTAAAGTAACTCTTGAGACGCATCTTAGTAACCATTCTTAACAAGGTCTATTATAATACTTCTTGAAATATTCAGATTTACAAACTCTCGCATTATTATCACTTAATTCTGCTCATATACTCATTTAACATGTATTCTTAAACCTTAATTTTCACACACACACACACTTTAACATATGATTGTGGGTTGCATATTGGATTATTACATTATTTCTGTTCTTTTGTTAAAGGTAACAACTAAGGGAAAGGGATTATATATAATTAAAAAAAAAGAAAAAAAAAAGAAAAAAAAATGATAATAATAAAAATATAGATAAGTTTGGTTTTGTAGCCTCCCTAACCTAAGCAATTAAGCCCAAAGGGGTGTTTTAACACCTAATACCCTAAATTCAACTGACTTGGGAGCTATTGGCCCAACGCTTGTTACATGGGTTGAAGAGAAAAGCTTAAGGAAATCAAACATTGCACTATCTAGATATCAGTATCTGCGACCTGAGTTACTAAACTCGTAGGGATGTCTTAACACCTAATGCCCTAAGACCAACTGGTATGGGAGTCATTAGCTGAAAGCTCGTTACATGGGTTAAAGATGCATAATGTTTTTAATTTTTTTTTAAAAAAAGAGAAGACAAAAAAAAAAGAAGACAAAAATAATAATCCCAACCCAAGGAAGTTAACCTTAAACATTAGAACAAAATTTTTTTGTTTTCGTCCAAGAAAAGCCCCATAATTATGTGTTGATACATTGAGTATAAAAGAAAGGTTTATTAATATTTTGCTAAGAGGTATTGAGCAGATATATATATAAATGAGAGTTTGTTTATCTGGATAGATTAATGGAAGTTAAATGATGAATACCTTGCTTTGTGGAATTTGCAAATTTGTTTTCTAAATTTGCAAATTGTTCTTCTATGTTAACACTTTGATTACTAGGGACTAGTAATAAGCTGGTTGGGGGGTGTGATTAGTACTTAAAAGTGCATTTTTATCATGGTTTTATATCATCATTTTGCACTTGAAGTATCAATAACTCCTTAACTAAAGCATGTTTTATAATAATATAAGATACCTTTAATTTGTGGTAAATGTTCATTTTAAATGCAGGCCTATCACATAAATGAAAGGATTGATTGATGACTTTAAAAACTTAAATTGCAAGGGCAAAGAGATGACCAAAATTAGAAAAGAGATGTCGGTGCAATCCAAACCGGAACACTATTCGGTAATTGGGTCATATCTGGAGCTATAGATCTCAGATTTAGGTCTACTTTATATGGATGGAAAGGTAAGACATAGGCCTACAACTTTCATATGGAGCCCAAGATCTAAAAAGGCCATTTTCAAGTCCAAATTATTGCAACAACAAAGAAGCCCGAAGCTATTCTCTAGCCCGAGCAATGTTCAGTATTTTAGCCATATCTGGAGTTCTAGAGGTCCAAATGAGCTGAAGTTTTTACACAAGAAATCTGAGACAATTGGCTACAACTTTCATGTTTTCAAGTGGCTCCAATATTGACGTTATCAATGACGTTTTGGGCAGACAAGAGAATATAAGGATTGTCACCAAGTCAAGAGTTGGCCACCCACTCATCAATTAGTCATCAAATCAATAGTTCCCAATTTTGGCCTATAAAAGGAGGAATTTGCCATGCATTTAGGTATCTTGGTTTCCAGATCAAGATCATGCTCTTCCTTTCTCTCTTTGTATTTTTTGTATTGCTTATGCTTTGCTTTCATTAATATCAAGTTTATGTCTTTCATTTCCTTTCATTTTCTTAGTTAACTTCTATCTTATTTATGTTTTTATTTTGTTTATTTATTTTTATTTCTTTCATTATGTCTAGCTAAGTTTATTATGTCAAGGTGAAAAGGCTACACTAATGGTGTAAGAATAAGTATAGTGTAAACTTAATATGGACTTTAATGTTTGATACTAACATGTTTTGTATTTGTTATCTTGTTCTTTTTTTAATAATTTGCTTGTTAAATGACTAATCTTGATTTATGTTGTATAACACTTGGTACAACAAATACTTGGCACTTTCATAGCCCATACTGTATGGTATAACCGACACCTGAGCTATGAAAGGAACTTGATTTGTTGTTAATATAAGTTATAATCATGAATGCTTGACGAGATTTACAAGTATTAGCATTAATCGAATAAGATGACTAATGTAATCATGTTAACAATATATAATCTGATTGGAACCTCCTTTGTGTGTGGTTTCCAATTCAATATGTGTGGTTTCCAATTGAATAATAAGAGTTTATACTATACTTATTTGACATACCATTAGTGGATCCTCTAACCTTGACATTTGTTATTATCGTTATTTAATCCTTACATTAATATTCCATCTTAAAGTTCTCATCTTCTTCTTCTTCTCCTTCTTTTTCTTTATTATTATTATTATTATTACTACTACTACTAATACTAATCTACTACTACTACTACTACTACTACTACTACTATTATTATTATTATTGTTATTGTTATTGTTATTGTTATTGTTATTGTTATTGTTATTGTTATTGTTATTGTTAGTACAAATAACCTCCCTGTGGTTCGACCCCGGTCTTGCCGGGTTATTTATTGTTATTACTATTATTATTATTATTGGTGTTGTTATTATTGTTGTTGTATTATTGTTATTTATAATTTGCACAATTAACCTCCATGTGGTTCGACCCCGGTCTTGCCGGGTTATTTATTACTTCGACACTCCTGCACTTGGGAGAAGACAACAATCTTTTCGTCGTGTCATTACCCAACACTAAAATGAACTTTGAAAGCTAACCTAGTGATGTTTTTCCTTCCCTTCAATTTTTCTTCTTTGCCATGACTTACGACCCCTTTTCTCTCTCTTCTCCCTTACTTAGTTTTCTTCTTAAATCCTTGCTTAAGAAAGTGATTTGGTGATTTAAACTTTTTAAATCCTTAATTCTACAAAAAATTTACTCTTTCGCTCAAGGTAATTTTCTTTGTTTCATGTGTTTTTCCCTCTTTTTCTCTCCTTTTGTTTCATCCCTCTGTTACCTATGTTTCTGGCGTTAAAAGGAGGGAAAATAAATTGCTGGACTTTTCCAACTCATTAGATATTTACAAAACTGCTATCGATGAATTTTATGTTATTTACTATTTTAACTTTAGCAATTTTTAAAATATCTTCCCGAACTTGTGTTGCCCTAAAATGTTAATCAAATGTAAAATTATATGTTATAAGATTTCTCCTAAAATTTCAATTTAATCTAACGATCAGATTGAGCATTGTGCTCAAAAGAGTGAAACTATTCAATATGAGAAATATTTTTATTTTTATTTTTATTTTTATTTTTATTTTATTTTATTTTTAACATTGTACCATTTATTTTTAATCATCTTCTCTTTTTCTTTTTTTCAAGGTTTCACAGTGTAGCTCAACTAGTCAGGTCATAGGTTTGCTCCCTAAATGTCACCAATTTGAGTCTCACAAATCTTAGAGCCACTAGAGACTTATATAGTTGTTAACTTCAGGGTCGATGCGATTAGTTAAGGTATGTGTAAGCTGACGTGAACACCCATATTAATAATTAAAAAAATAAGTTTTATAATATAAAAATGAGGTAAAAGTGTTAGAGTTATATAAATAATTGTAATTTGGATGGTTATGGTATATACCACCTGTTTGATAGTGTGGTAGTGGTTACTTTTTAAAATATTTTTCATGTCGAAATGTATCAAAATGATAATTTTTTTATTTTTTAAAAAATTATTTTTGAGATTAGCACATCAAAACAATCCAAAACATATAAAAAAATTAATTTTTTTTGGAACATGGTTTGCATCGCATTCCCAAATGTTCTAGTAGTATGGTAAGAAATAGAGTAGAATCAAGTTGTAAAAGTTTTACTAAAATTTCAAGATGTTGTTAAGTTTACTATAAGCTTGATTTTTGAAAGTTGGTTAAATTGTATGAGATCATATATTTATTAATATATTGACTTGAATAATTATGTTTTAAGAAAAGATTCTTGTGTTGCTATACAAATATTATATATATGAATATGGGTTTGGCAACGATGTGGACTTTAAGTTAAATATTTTTGTAACATGTAATATTTTTGGCAAGGATGTGGACTTTAAGTTTAATATTTTTGTAAATGAGAAAGTATTAAAATTAATATATTAAGAAGTTTTATTGTTCAATACATGTTGGTAATATAGAGGAAATAATGGAAGGGATAAATGTAAATGTTAGGAAATTATGTATTGTTATTTTGTTATTTAAGCACAGTATGTATTGTTATTTTATTATGATATGATGTTAGAGCATGTACTAAGGAAGCTTGAAATTTATAAGTATTGTTTCATATTAATTGAATAGTTAACTTGTAAATTGGTGGAATTTGAAAATGGATCAAAATATCAAATGACTAAAATGATTTAAATTTATTATATGAAAGTAAGATTTGGTAATGAAAGATAGTTTAAAGTTGGAAATAATAGGAAATTGTGTATACAAAGTGGAAAGATGTTAAACCTAAAATGATTGGAAAGCATGGAAAATGAAGCTAGGAAATTTAGATGTTATAGATAGAATTATAGGTGTAAACATAATAAATAATTTGTGGTGTTGTGGTGAAAATGATAAAAATTAGATTTTTAAAAATTATAATATGTGAATATTAATTTATCAATATAGAAATGTTATCCACATTGTTTTGAAGGTTGAGTTTTTAATTGGTGGAGAGAACACTAAATGTATTATTCAGGAGTTATAAAAGAAGCATCCAAAGTAAGATTCAACTTCTAACGAGGTTGTACAACTTGAGCTCAAGGTAAGGGATTGCCCACCATTGCTATTTTTATTTATTTAAAATGCTTTGGTAGTTGTTAAATTTTCAGTGAATATTTAATTGTGTTTTGAAAACTATATATGATAATTTATATATGAATAATGATAAATTACAATGGTGATAAGTAATATATAATTGTGATAAACCATATTGTTAGTATCGTATAGATAATTGTGATTGACACGACTAAAAGATTGATATCTTTTTCAAAGTGTAGGAGTGTCAAAGTAATAAATAACATGGCAGGATCAGGGTCGAACAGTAAAGAGGTTAATTATATAAATTATAAATAACAACAGTACAACAACAACAATAATAATAATAGTAATACCAATAATAATAATAATACTAAAAGAAGAAGAAGAAGAAGAATAAGTTGATAAAAACTTTAAGATGAAAGATCAACGTGAGGATTAAACAATGATAATAATAAATATCAAGGTTAGAGGATCCACTAATGGTATTTCAATCAAGTATAGTATAAAAGTCAATTGGATACATAAAGAAGGTTTCAATCAGATTTTAAATGGTTAATATGATTATATTAGTTATCTTATTTCGAATAATGCTAATACTTGTAAATGTTGTAAGGTATTCATGATTATAACTTATGTTAACAACAAATCAAGTTTTTTTCATAGCACATGTGTCGATTATACCATACAGTTTATGCTATGAAAGTGCCAAGCATTTATTATACCAAGTATTATACAATATAAATTTAGATTAGTCATTTAACAAGCAAAGTATAAAAGAATAAACAGGATAACAAATACAAAACATGATAGTATCAAACGTTAAAGTCCATGTTAAGTTTACACTATACTTATTCTTACATTATTAGTGTAACCTTTTCACATTGACATAATAAATTTAGTTAAACATAATAAAAGAGAGAAATATAAATAAATAAGATAAGAACATAAATAAAATAACAGTTAACTAAGTAAATGAAAAGAAATGAAAGGCATAAACAAGATATTAATGAAAGTAAAACTTAAACATTACAAACATACAAAGAGCGAAAGCAAGAGCATGATCTTGATATGGAAACCAAGATGCCTAAATGCATGGCAAATGTTTTCTTTTATAGGCCAAAATTAAGAACTATTGACTTGATGATTAATTAATGAGTGGGCCACATCTTAACTTGGTGACAATTCTTTTTTTGTTGTCTAAATAAAACGTCATTGATAACGTCAAAATTTAAACTAGATCTCCATATGAAAGTTTTAGGATATTGTCTCAACTTTTCAGGAAAAAAAAATTGAGGTCATTTAAATTTTTAGAACTCAAGATATATGCTAAAGACTAAACAGTGTTTGGGCTACAGGACAGATTTGAACTTCTTCGTTATTGCTACAATTTGGATTTGAAAATAACCTTTTTAAATCTTGAACTTTCATGAAAGTTGTAGGCCTATGTCTTACCTTTCCATCCATATA
>NW_011500007.1:181215-211541 GCF_000495115.2 Populus euphratica
TAGTAGTAGTAGTAGTAGTAGTAGTAGTAGTAGTAGTAGTAGTAGTAGTAGTAGTAGTAGTAGTAGTAGTAGTAGTAGTAGTAGTAGTAGTAGTAGTAGTAGTAGTAGTAGTAGTAGTAGTAGTAGTAGTAGTAGTAGTAGTAGTAGTACTAATAATAATAATAATAATAATAATAATAATAATAATAATAAAGAAAGAGAAGAAGAAGAAGATGATGATGATGAGAACTTGGAGATCAAATATTAATGTAAGGATTAAGCAATAATAATAACAAATGTCAAGGTTAGAGGTTCCACTAATGGTATATCAAACAAGTATAGTATAAACTCTTATTATTGAATTGGAAACCACACACAAAGGAGGTTCCAATCAGATTATATATTGTTAACATGATTACATTAGTCATCTTATTCAATTAATGCTAATACTTGTAAATCTCGTCAAGCATTCATGATTATAACTTATGTTAACAATAAATCAAGTTCCTTTCATAGCTCAGGTGTCGGTTATACCATACATTATGGGCTATGAAAGTGCCAAGCATTTGTTGTACCAAGTGTTATACAACATAAATCAAGATTAGTCATTTAACAAGCAAAGTATTAAAGAGTGAACAAGATAACAAATATAAAACATGTTAGTATCAAACATTAAGGTCCATATTAAGTTTACATTATACTTATTCTTACACCATTAGTGTAACCTTTTCACCTTGACATAATTAACTTAGCTAGACATAATGAAAGAAAGCAAAATAGATAAACAAAATAAGAACATAAAAGTTAACTAAGTAAAGGAAAGGAAATGAAAGGCATAAACTTAATATTAATGAAAACAAAGCATAAAAAATACAAAGAGAGAAAGGAAGAGCATGATCTTGATCTGAACACCAAGATGCCTAAATGCATGGCAAATGTCTCCTTTTATAGGCCAAAATTGGGAACTATTGATTTGATGACTAATTGATAAGTGGGTGGCCAACTTTTGACTTGGTGACAATCTTTATCTTCTCTTGTCTGCCCAAAACGTCATTGATAACGTCAAAACTGGAGCCAGTTGCAAACATGAAAGTTGTAGGCAATTGTCTCAGCTTTCTTGTGTAAAAACTTCAGCTCATTTGGACTTCTAGAACTCCAGATATGGCCAAAATACCGAACAGTGCTCGGGCTGGAAGACAGATTCGGGCTTCTTTGTTGTTGCTACAATTTGGACTTGATAATGGCCTTTTTAGATCTTGGGCTCCATATGAAAGTTGTAGGCCTATGTCTTACCTTTCCATCCATATAAATTGGACCTAAATCTGAGATATATAGCTCTAGATATGACCCAATTACCGAACAGTGTTCCGGTTTGGATTGCACCGACATCTCTTTTCTAAGTTTGGCCATCTCTTTGCCCTTGCAATTTAAGTTCTTAAAGTCATCAATCAATCATTTCATTTATGTGATAGTCCTGCATTTAAAATGAATATTTACCACAAATTAAAGGTATCTTATATTATTAGATATATTATTATAAAACATGTTTTAGTTAAGGAGTTATTGATACTTCAAGTGCAAAATGATGATATAAAACCATGATAAAAATGCACTTTTAAGTATTAATCACATCCCCCAACCAGATTATTAGTAGTCCCTAGTAATCAAAGTGTTAAAATAGAAAAACAATTAGCAAATTTCACAAAACAAGGTATTCATCATTCAACTTCCATTAATCTATCCAGATAAACAAACTCTCATTAAATTTATATATCTGCTCAATACCTCTTAACAAGATATTAATAAACCTTTCTTTTATGCTCAATATATCAACATATAATTATGGGGCTTTTATTGGAAGAAAACAAAAAAAAAATTCTAATGTTTAAGGTTAACTTCTTTGGGTTGGGATTATTATTTTTGTCTTTTTTTTTTCTTTTTTTCTTTTTTTTTTAATATATACATATAACTTAAAACACCATGCATCTTTAACCCATGTAATGAGCTTTTGGCTAATGACTCCCAGACCAGTTGGTCTTAGGGCATTAGGTGTTGAGACACCCCTACAAGCTTAGTAACTCGGGTCGTAGATACTGATACGTAGATAGTGCAATATTTGATTCCCTTAAGCTTTTCTCCTCAACCCATGTAACAAGCGTTGGGCCAATAGCTCCCAAGTCAATTGACTTTAGGGTATTAGGTGTTAAAACACTCATTCGGGCTTAATTGCTTAGGTTAAGGAGGCTACAAAACCAAACTTATCTACATTTTTATTATCATAATTTTTTTTTTTTTAATCATATACTATCCCTTTCCCTTAGTTGTTACCTTTAACAAAAGAATATAAATAATGTAATAATCCAATGTGCAACCCACAATCATATGTTAAAGTGTGTGTGTGTAAATTAAGGTTTAAGAATATATGTTAAATGAGTATATGAGCAAAATTAAGTGATAACAATGCGAGAGTTTGTAAATCTGAATATTTCAAGAAGTATTATGATAGACCTTGTTACGAATAATTACTAAGATGCATCTCAAGAGTCATAAAACGTTCTCCTTACTCTGCCATCATAGTAACAACAATTTTGCACATGTTTTATGAAATAGAAAACACAGTTAGTTTTTTTTTTTTAGCTACTACCCTCTCCTCCCAACTAAAACGAGACATTGTCCTCAATGTTTAAAGGTAGAAAGATAGAGTATAGAAGATATCACCTGAAATAACGAGCACTAACAAACCTAGAACACACTAAAACAAATATAAGAAACAACAAAACACAATAATAAAACCAAAAGACACAAAAATTCACAAATGAAGGCTCAAATCCAATCTAAGCTTTTTACGGCTTTCCTTAGTTGACCAATTTATATGACTCATGGAATGATCAATTACAGGAATGAAAGATTGTAGTTAGTCAATCAATTATTCAGCAGTAGCAACAGAGATTATGATTTGTCGTGCAGAAGATGTTAGAAATTCCCGTTCCACAGCATGATCAAGAAAAGACAACAACTTATCATAATAACCATTAACATTTAACAAACCTATGAGTTTATGGTGAATGTGCAGTTGGGCCCAAAAGGAAATATGAAAGATCTCTTCCAATGTGCCTAGACCACCTGGTAAAGCAATGAAGGCATCAGTATGGTTAAACATTGCATTCATTCGAGCCGACATTGTGGAGACTTGAAGTTCCTCTCCAATTGTTTTTCCAATGATGTCCCCTTGTGCCAAAGCTTCGAGGACAACCCCCAAAACTTGATTACCTCCTAAAAATACAGCTATTGACACACCTCCCATTAACCCTAGACTGCCTCCCCCATACACTAAATGAATCTTTCTCTCAGCTAGCACCTGACCAAGATGATTTGCTGATTCTAAAAACTCCTTTTCTTTCCCAAGACTAGATCCACCGAAAACACAAATATTTCTTATGTGATGACTTGAGGAACTTGCCATTTCTACACACTTCTATATTTGATGAATGTATGGGTTGAGTGGAAATAAAGGGAAAGAAGAGAGGATTTTATAGATGAGAAATTAAAAGGGTAATCATACCACCTATATGTAGGCCAGCTAGAGTCTCTCACACACACACTCTATCTCTCTCTCTCTATTTATTTATTTATTTTTGAAAAAACATGTCCATGTACAGGTAGTTGTGATTGTGGCTCACATCTTCCCTTGGTTTTACGTCCAAGAACGGCTTAAACGCCCTCTATGGGTCGGGGATAGGCTTCCCATCCAGTTTTAGGTTGGGGATAGGCTTCCCATCCAGTTTTCTTAAAAACTGGCAAACATAGTCGTTTTTAGTTAGATTCCCAAGACAAAGTCGATCATGTTCTTTATGAAATAGTGGCCATAAATCATGAATTGCACGATGCACATTTCCACTAGAATGCATCTCAAGAGTCAATAGAAGATTATCTAAAGACTCCTTACTCAGGCCATCCTTAATGAATTGTATTTTATCTTCACGGTGTATAGATATCATTCCTAAAGAATGACATTGTGCATTACAAGTCCATCTGGCATATCGATGACAGACTTTCAGTCATTTTGCACAACGTTTCTTTGCAAAAGTGCTTTTACCTGTTCCAGACATGTGTGAAATGAAGGAATTAGAGGACTCACCTGATAATTGGACCTTTACTTCAATCAACCAACAAATATCTTTAGGAATCCCATGATTCATTAACAATCCCAATCTTGCACATCTAGCACGGTAAATTTTTGTAATCGCATTCTAAGGCAGAGCGGGAAAATACTTTTTCAATTTTTCAAGATTAGTGTCCATTTTCAAATGAGAATTGGAAGAGAGATTTAAAGAATTGCACAAATATATACACAGATATCAGTTATTGTGGGAAACTAAAAAACCGACTTAAGTCACGGAGTACCGTTATCCGCCATTTGACCGGGGTGAGAGAAACTAGCAAAAATCACTAAAAAAGAAACACAAAAACAATGTGAGAAAAACAAAATAATCAACCTTTATCTACAAGATCATTCAAACCAGTTGATTCATTTTCACTAGGAAAATTATCAAAGTAAGCTTTCAAACGATGTCCATTTTCCTTAAAAACGTTGTCATTCATTGAATTCTCAATATCACAGGCCTCATAAGGATTGTTCCATCTTGATCTTAGCTCTCTAGGGAATGAATAGAATTGAGAATTATAAAACAAAACTTTTTGACCAGTATCAATTTTTTGACAATTTTCACAAGTTTTGCAGAATGCATGCGTGTCCTTGAACATGGTAGGCCAATAAAATCCATTTTGAAAAATTTTTGTAGCTGTCTTTTTTTATGAGAAATAACTTCCACATGCTTCAGAATGACAGTTTAATGACACTACTTACCTCATTGTCGGAAATGAATCTTTGAAATATTTGATCAAGACAATATTTGAATAAGTTAGGGTCATCACAATAAAAGTTCTTCACTTCGTTCAAAAACTTTTCTTTGTCTTGGGTACTCCAATGAGCTTGCAAATCTCCTAAAGTAAGAAAATTGATATTTTTATCATACCAAGGCATTGGACTAGGAGAAAGTAAGGATTCGTTAGGAAAGTAATCATCGATTGGTGTGATGTCAGATGTCGAATTTGTTGTCATTGTTGACAAAAGATTCACATCAACATTTTTAGTGCGTTTTTCATCCGTAATTTCTTTCTGAGCATAAATCATTTGCACATCTTTAGATTTATCAAACTCTGTTTTACTCACGGTAAATTCAAATTGATCATAAACTAATTCATCAATAAGATCTACTTCTTCTGAATCATTATCATCTCCAGGTTGTTTACAAATGTTGAAAATATTCATCTCCAATGTCATGTTTCCAAATGATAGCTTCATCAGTCCATTCCTACAATTAATCAATGCGTTAGAAGTTGCAAGAAATGGACGTCTTAAAATAACAGGAAATGAATTACATACTTCAACAGGTTTTGTGTCCAAGATAACAAAATCCACAAGATAAATGAATTTATCGACTTGTAATAGCACATCTTCGACTATTCCTCTAGGCACTTTTACAGATCTATCGGCAAGTAAAAGAGTTACAGAAGTTATTTTTAACTCACCTAAATTAAGACTTTGAAAAACTGAATATGGAAGTAAATTCACACTAGCTCCAAGATCAAGTAAGGCTCTTTCAATTTTATGTTCTCTAATAAAGAAAGAAATTGTAGGACAACCAAGGTCTTTATATTTCAAAGCATTATTGTTCTGAAGAATGGCACTTACTTGTTCGGTTAGAAAGGCTTTCTTTTTCACATTCAGTTTCCTCTTCATAGTGCATAGATCTTTCAAAAATTTAGCATAGGAAGGAACCTGTTTAATAGCATCCAGCAAAGGTATATTGATTCTTACCTGTTTACAATTTTCAGATTCAACCCCTTCCTTACCGTCAGAGATTGACTTATCATCTTTCTTATAAGGTTTAAGAGAGGGTTTTTCAATAACCTTACCATTTGCATTGTATTAACCCTTGGGATTTTATTATAGTTGAGATGGAAACTTACCTTTCTCTTGAAAACTGAGAGCAGATGTTAATTTTGCAAGAGTATCTTTAAAATCTGTCATGTTTTGAGCAAGTTGAGTATTGATTATCTCTTGCTTTTCAATGAATGCATGCAATGTTTCCTCAAGATTTCTTCTAGGAGGTGGAGCATAAGGAGGTGCATATCCATGAGAATTTTGGAAATTATGGTGTGCTTAAAATGGTGGTTGTGAAGTTTGTACATTGTTGTTATCACTCTTCCAACTGAAATTTAGGTGATTTCTCCAACCAGGGTTGTATGTTTGGGAGTATGGGTTGTGGTTGGCCCTTTGGAAACTGTTTAAAGCATAGGCTTGTTCATGGAGACATTCCTTAAAAGAAGGCAAGGTTGGACAATTATTAGTTGAGTGTTCATTTGTTTCATATATTTGACACACAATGTTTTCAACAGATTTTAATTGACCACTCTTTTTCAATTCTAGTGCCTCGACTTTTCTAGCTAAAGATGCAAACTTAGCTTGGAGGTCATGATCTTCCCTAAGGTTGTACATACCTCCACTAGATGTATGAGGTTGAGTTTTACTCGGTGCCTCATAAGTACCCGCGGTGTCCCAATTTTGAGCATTTTCAGCTAACAAGTCTAAGAACTTCATTGCTTCATCAGGGTCTTTATCTTCAAAAGTTCCATTGCACATCAATTCAACCATTTGCCTATCTTTAGGTGTTAACCCTTCATAGAAATGTGAAACCAATCTCCATGTTTCAAAACCATGATGAGGGCAAGTACTAAGCAAGTCTCGATACCTATCCCAACATTGGTAAAATGTTTCTCCTGGTTTTTGAGTGAAAGTGGTGATTTGTCTCTTGAAAGAGTTTGTTCTATGAGATGGGAAAAACTTCTTCAAGTAAGATAGGAAAAACTTCTTTAAAAACTGTTGTTGCATTTCATCTCAAGCACGAATAGATCCTGGTCTCAAATTTTGTAGCCATGTTTTAGCTTTATCTTTTAATGAAAAAGGAAAAAGTTTTAATCTGATGGTGTTCATGCTACAATTTAAATTATTATATGTGTTGTAGACCTCCTCAAATTCCCTTAAATGCAAGTATGGATTTTCTAAATCTAAGCCATGAAAAGAAGGTAAAAGTTGAATAATACCTGGTTTAAAATTAAAATGAGATGCATCAGGAGGAAAAACTATGCATGATGGTGCACTTGTTCTTGTGGGATTCATGTGGTCTCTAAGTGTTCTAGCACGGTTATTCTCATTATTCTCATTATGAAGTGATTGATTATCTTCTTCGACCATATTTTTTGAAAATGATGAGGATACCCTACAAAGTCTGCCACTTGATGTATGTGACCACACTCTTATGCATGTGTAGGAATAGAATAAAAGGAAGAAGAAAATAAAAGAAGAAGAAACAAGAGAAAAGATACAAAGTTATATACAAGTGAAAAGGAAAAATAAAAAAACTACTATAATTTATACAAGAACTTACCTCCCTAGCAACGGCGCCAAAAACTTGACACAACTAAAAGATTGATGTCTTCTCCCAAGTGCAGGAGTCTCGAAGTAATAAATAACCCGACAAGACCGGGGTCGAACCACAGGAAGGTTAATTGTACAAATTATAAACAACAATTATAAACAATAATAATAACAATAACAACAACAACTATAATAATAATAATGATAGTAGTAGTAGTAGTAGTAGTAGTAGTAGTAGTAAAGAAAAAGAAGAAGAAGAAGATGATGAGAACTTGGAGATGGAATATTAATGTAAAGATTAAACAGAACTTTGAGATGGAATATTAATGTAACGATTAAACAATGATAATAACAAATGTCAAGGTTAGAGGTTCCACTAATGGTATATCAAACAAGTATAGTATAAACTCTTATTATTGAATTGGAAACCACACACAAAGGAGGTTCCAATCAGATTATATATTGTTAACATGATTACATTAGTCATCTTATTCAATTAATGCTAATACTTGTAAATCTCGTCAAGCATTCATGATTATAACTTATGTTAACAACAAATCAAGTTTCTTTCATAGCTCAGGTGTCGGTTATACCATACATTATGGGCTATGAAAGTGCCAAGCATTTGTTGTACTAAGTGTTATACAACATAAATCAAGATTAGTCATTTAACAAGCAAAGTATTAAAGAGTGAACAAGATAACAAATACAAAACATGTTAGTATCAAAATGAATATTTAAAATGAATATTTACCACAAATTAAAGGTATCTTATATTATTAGATATAATATTAAGTTTACATTATACTTATTCTTACACCATTAGTGTAACCTTTTCACCTTGACACAATAAACTTAGCTAAACATAATGAAAGAAAGAAAGAAAAATAAACAAAATAAGAACATAAATAAGTTAAAAGTTAACTAAGTAAATGAAAGGCATAAACTTGATATTAATGAAAGTAAAGCATAAACATTACAAAAAATACAAAGAGAGAAAGCAAGAGCATGATCTTGATCTGGAAACCACGATGCCTAAATGCATGGCAAATGCCTCCTTTTATAGGCCAAAATTGGGAACTATTGATTTGATGACTAATTGATGAGTGGGTGACCAACTCTTGACTTGGTGATAATCCTTATCTTCTCTTGTGTGCCCAAAAAATCATTGATAACATCAAAATTGGAGACACTTAAAAATATGAAAGTTGTAGTAAATTGTCTCAGCTTTCTTGTGTAAAAACTTCAGCTTATTTGGACTTCTAGAACTCCATATATGGGTCAAATACTGAACAGTGCTCGGGCTGGAAGACAGATTCGGGCTTCTTTGGTGTTGCTACAATTTGGACTTGAAAATGGCATTTTTAGATCTTAGGCTCCATATGAACGTTGTAGGCCTATGTCTTACCTTTCCATCCATATAAATTAGACCTAAATTTGAGATCTACAGCTCTAGATATGACCTAATTACCGAAAAGTGTTTCGGTATGGACTGCACCGACATCTTTTTCCTAAGTTTGGTCATCTCTTTGCCCTTGCAATTTAAGTTTTTAAAGTCATCAATCAATCCTTTCATTTATGTGTTAGGCCTGCATTTAAAATGAACATTTACCATAAATTAAAGGTATCTTATATTATTAGATATATTATTATAAAACATGCTTTAGTTAAAGAGTTATTGATACTTCAAGTGCAAAATGATGATATAAAACCATGATAAAAATGCACTTTTAAGTACTAATCATAGGCCTATGTCTTACCTTTCCATCCATATAAAATAGATCTAAATCTGATATTTATGGCTCTAGATATGGCATAATTACCTAACAGTGTTATAGTTTGGACTACACAAGCATCTCTTTGTCCTTTCAATTTCAGTACTTAAACTCATTAATCAATCTTTTTATTTATGTGATAGGCCTGCATTTCTTATAATTTACCACAAATTAAAGGTGTATTATATTATTAGATATGTTATTATAAAACATGTTTTAATTAAGGAGTTATTAATACTTCAAGTGCAAAATAATAATATAAAATCTTAATAAAAATACATTTTTAAATACTAATTAGTGATAAATTACAATGATGATACATAATTGTAAGTAATTATGATAAACCATAATGATGATGCTTAAAAGATAATTATAATATATTATAATGATAATAACTAGTAAATAATTGTAATTAAGTGCAATAGTAATAACTAATTTATGATATAAATTAACCGAAATGATGTAACCATTACATAAATTGCAATCTAGCACAATAATAAAAATTAAATTTATTATTTTTACTACGTATATGTGTTTAGAAAACTTAAAAATCATAACACCACAAACTTCCGGTGCTTTCTTTTACGCAGAATTTGGATGCTCATCACTATCATTTTCTCAACCCATCAAAGAGGCCTAAGATCAGGTATTTTAGACTTCCTCAAACATGAGCATCATTCTTCATTATATTTAAAAGCTTAAAACAACCCATTTGGCTTTTTGGGACCATATCGTTATCTCAACTATTATGCGAACCTTGGATCTAAATTTAAGACTGCCATCTCCATGGATGACAGCCAAAATCTTCGTGTGGTTCTCTTTTATTTGATGAAGGAGAAATTATACAATTATCTTCTGTAAGCAAATAATGATGGATTAGCAGACAAATAATCCTTTTCCAGCCAGTGCAATTTAGCAAAAACTCCTACAAGAGTCGCAGTGTTGTACGTGCAGGCCTCAGTTTGCATGTAGTTTTCCCTTTCATCCCTGAACTGATCCTTCATGTCAGGACCACCGACCAAAGCTCCGGTGAGAACATTAGGATTCGGACCTTGTCGGCTGTACCCGATATCATATCCCTGCATGCATCCAATGAAATCCTTTTGCTCTTTATATGATTCAATAGATGCTCCTCTGTGGTGAACCCTTGCAGGGTACTTTGCACCATATCCAACTAAGTAGCTCATCCCCATTGGATTGTAACCTAATATGTAATCAACTTGTGATTTGGCAAACTTGAAGATATCTGACGGGTCCAGTGTACCTTGATCGCATTGCAGCCGTTGATTAGAGGCTTGAAGATGGTCGGAGTAAGTCGTGAGAAGAAATGCTGCAGTTGATACATATTGCATGTTGTTCCATTGGCGGATGTAAAGTAAGCCGCCTGGGGTCCGCTGCACGTTAGTCACGTTATTTTTGTTAAGGCAAGCACAGAGGTAGTATTCTGCCCTGGAACGGTATTCATTAAGGATGTGCTGGTGTTTTCTGTGGCTTTTTCCGGCTAGCAGCTGCAAAGATAATATGAAGAAATTCAGATTATCAACTAGAAATACTCATAAAATCATAAAAAAAAAAAAAGCAAAGATTAAATTATAATCTGTATATAATTGTCATAGAATTTTCGGGGATTCTAGGATGAGAGATTGATTTTTGACACATATACATCATCATGTAAGAAAAGGACTCGATTATTAGCTAATCATGCGAGGAAGTTATAAAATAAAATAATTCCCTTGTGCCATCTATTCATATAAAAAATAAATATAAACTTTATTGTTATTGTTATTGTTTTTTTTAAGTTAATTAAAGTTTATATTATAAAATTTAATTTAAGAGATACATTGCATTTTTTTAAGTAAAACTAGAAGAAAAGAAGAAGAAGAAGAAGCAAGATAATTGTCTAAATGCTAGATTAATCATTATCAAAGCTACTTAAATTATTTAAAAGTTTATTGATAGTATAATAGTTGAAGTATTGTTTCTTCTTTTTATAATAATTTATGTTCTCTTAATTAAAAATATATTATAATGATAATAACTAGTAAATAATTGTAATTAAGTGCAATAGTAATAACTAATTTATGATATAAATTAACCGAAATGATGTAACCATTACATAAATTGCAATCTAGCACAATAATAAAAATTAAATTTATTATTTTTACTACGTATATGTGTTTAGAAAACTTAAAAATCATAACACCACAAACTTCCGGTGCTTTCTTTTACGCAGAATTTGGATGCTCATCACTATCATTTTCTCAACCCATCAAAGAGGCCTAAGATCAGGTATTTTAGACTTCCTCAAACATGAGCATCATTCTTCATTATATTTAAAAGCTTAAAACAACCCATTTGGCTTTTTGGGACCATATCGTTATCTCAACTATTATGCGAACCTTGGATCTAAATTTAAGACTGCCATCTCCATGGATGACAGCCAAAATCTTCGTGTGGTTCTCTTTTATTTGATGAAGGAGAAATTATACAATTATCTTCTGTAAGCAAATAATGATGGATTAGCAGACAAATAATCCTTTTCCAGCCAGTGCAATTTAGCAAAAACTCCTACAAGAGTCGCAGTGTTGTACGTGCAGGCCTCAGTTTGCATGTAGTTTTCCCTTTCATCCCTGAACTGATCCTTCATGTCAGGACCACCGACCAAAGCTCCGGTGAGAACATTAGGATTCGGACCTTGTCGGCTGTACCCGATATCATATCCCTGCATGCATCCAATGAAATCCTTTTGCTCTTTATATGATTCAATAGATGCTCCTCTGTGGTGAACCCTTGCAGGGTACTTTGCACCATATCCAACCAAGTAGCTCATCCCCATTGGATTGTAACCTAATATGTAATCAACTTGTGATTTGGCAAACTTGAAGATATCTGACGGGTCCAGTGTACCTTGATCGCATTGCAGCCGTTGATTAGAGGCTTGAAGATGGTCGGAGTAAGTCGTGAGAAGAAATGCTGCAGTTGATACATATTGCATGTTGTTCCATTGGCGAATGTAAAGTAAGCCGCCTGGGGTCCGCTGCACGTTAGTCACGTTATTTTTGTTAAGGCAAGCACAGAGGTAGTATTCTGCCCTGGAACGGTATTCATTAAGGATGTGCTGGTGTTTTCTGTGGCTTTTTCCGGCTAGCAGCTGCAAAGATAATATGAAGAAATTCAGATTATCAACTAGAAATACTCATAAAATCATAAAAAAAAAAAAAGCAAAGATTAAATTATAATCTGTATATAATTGTCATAGAATTTTCGGGGATTCTAGGATGAGAGATTGATTTTTGACACATATACATCATCATGTAAGAAAAGGACTCGATTATTAGCTAATCATGCGAGGAAGTTATAAAATAAAATAATTCCCTTGTGCCATCTATTCATATAAAAAATAAATATAAACTTTATTGTTATTGTTATTGTTTTTTTTAAGTTAATTAAAGTTTATATTATAAAATTTAATTTAAGAGATACATTGCATTTTTTTAAGTAAAACTAGAAGAAAAGAAGAAGAAGAAGAAGCAAGATAATTGTCTAAATGCTAGATTAATCATTATCAAAGCTACTTAAATTATTTAAAAGTTTATTGATAGTATAATAGTTGAAGTATTGTTTCTTCTTTTTATAATAATTTATTTTCTCTTAATTCATTTTAACCAATATTAATCAATGAATATGCAAGTTCGGATTGAATAAGCATAATGTAAAATATATATGTTTTGAGCTAAGAATAGTTTAGATTATCAATATTTTAATTAGTATACAAAAAATTTGGGTCAAGGAATTAATTAGAATAGCATTCAAGATTGGATTTGTTTAATGTTTTAAGTTTTTAGCAATGCTGATTAATTATTACGAGTGTCGATAGGGTTCCATCTAGTAGTGTTCTTCCTATAATGAACTAATCGGTGACGTTTTGATTATCAATCTACAGAAACTGTAAATGGGACCACTGAATTTGTCTGTTAATGGGTCCTTCATTTTTTTATTTTATGTTTACATGAGTTTAAGAAACTAAAAGGGATCGGCTGCACAACACAAGACAGTATAGGTTGGAAAATGTAATAACGATTTTACTGTTCTAATAAAAAAAAAACGTTGAATTGGTTGTCAAGGTAATAATATAACTCGGTAAGGTTTGTTAGTTATTATTAAAGTAATTATAATTACCTTGATTCTTTTCATATTTTTATCATATAATAAAATAATTAAATTATCCTTAAAAATTTTCTTTACTAGCATTCAAGCCAAGGCCACTTTTTTTAATTTTTACTTTCCTAAAACATAATAAAGTGATTAAATTATTAAAATAAATCTTGTCTAGGATTTTTTGGTATTTTTAACATGATTTTCTTGTTATATTTAAACGGGAGAAAATTTGATATTTTAAAAAATATATAAAATAATATTTAAAATAAAAAAATACCTAATGTATGTGTTATGCTGGTATTATTTGGACTACTTGTGAGAAAGTGCTTAGCTGTTAAATGGTGGCTTTCAAGATGATATTTGAAACATCTTAACAGTTTTTTTATCTCTAAATAATGCATGTAGCTGGCTTACTTTTGATTTGGCGCTACAATATTTTTTTTTATTATTTTATTTTGTTTTCTTGATGTTTGATGTGCATGCCTAACTATTTAAATTTTCAAAGCAATTTTTAATTTGTTTTTTTTAAATTTAATCCATATTCTTTTGATTACTATTTATTTTTTTAATTTCAAACTTTTTAAATTTTTTTCATTTGTCATTTTTTATCCCTATTATTTTGATTGTTATTTTTTTATTTGAAATAATTTTAAAAGTTGAATTCATTTTATGATTTCATATTCTTAAATTTTTTTCCTATCATATTTGATTTTTATTTTTTTATTGTTATTTTTTTACTTTGTTAATATTTTTAAATTATTTTTAAAAATTTTATTCCTTAATACTAGATTGCTTATATGTTGAGCTTATTAATTGTACCCAAGTCTAGAATTTCATAGGTTGTAAGTTTGGAAGATTATCGGAGGTTTAGAACATTCATCCGAGTTTGCTTGCTTTCCTTTCTTTTTTTAACCTTATAGTTTTTCAATTTCATCATTCTATATTTATTTAATTAGTTGAAGATTAAGCTATGTTATTTTTATTTATCTATTTCCTATAAGATTTTTCACTAATTTTAAAAATAACCTAGTTATCTCATGTTTTTTTATTTGACGTTCTTAGTTTAATTTAGCTTTATTTTTTAAAAAAATATAAAAATTAAATTAAATTAATTGATTAAATATAAACATGATATGATCACTTCATGATATTTTATTTCATTTGTTTTTCGAGCCACTACTTTAATGATGCATGCTGGCTCTTTTAATGTCGTTGCGCAGCCTCTCCTTTGAGAGTTCTTTCTAGTTATAAGGTGTTCAATGTGCATTGTGGAGCACATTGGTGAATCTCTAATAAACTTTTTTTTTTTTAGTATAATATTAACAACTATTTTTTATAGTTAATTATTGTTATTTTTATTTTTATTTTAATTGTAGATGTCTTTATTTATAATCATATTATTAAGTTAAGTGAGTTTATTGAACTTAGTCAAGTTAATAAATTAACCTTTTTTTTTTTGCTTAATTAAAAATGTTGGCATCTCCTAACTATCTTTTATTTATATTAAAAAAAAAATGACCAGCCTATGTTATAGTGCATACCACTTGTCTAGTTTATACTAATATGATTATTGTATACTTAATTTTGATCCACATTATATCTTACATTACGGTAGGTGACAAATATACAAGATTGTGACACGTGTCATAACCAACAATTATCCAATAAATCTTATTTTAATTGAAAACCCAATGAAAATTTAAAAATGGAAAAAGATAAAAATGATGTCATCTTTTTTTTTTTGGAATATAGTTCAAATTGAATTGGACTGTAACAAAAATTAGAAAAGATGAGAAAAAATACATTTTTTGGAGTCATTATTTTACTTTTAGAAACTTATATACTATGATTTGTTTTGTAAAATGTCCTATTTGAATTAGTAACAAAATAATAAAAAAAAATTAAGAAAACAAAACGGCAACCAAGATTTTAATTGAAAACCAATAAAAAAAACGGTAATTAATAAAAACAAAATGGCATCCAATAATAAAAGGTTGTTTTTTAATAAAAAACCAAAAAAAACTAAGACAACACAAATCCACCACAAGCATTAACTCCAAATTTTGTTATTTTACTATATTTCATAAAATTTAAAAAGAATTATTATAAATATTATTTTTATTGTTAACTCACCAATTAAATAAATTTATCAGTATATTTTAGATAATCAAAAAAAATTATTGCAAATATTAGAATAAGTCTAACAATATATTTCAAAGAATACTGAAGAAAAATTATTGCAAATATCATTGTAACTATTGACTAGCTAATAAAGTTATTGATAATGTTTTATCAATATTATATAATTTTATCAATGAAATTTTATATTTTTTTTATGTCAAAGTGAAGTAGGTATTTTTTTTTACATGTATTTTGTTTGATATTAATTTCTTTAATTATTACAAATTAATAAGACTAATATTAATAACAACTCGTCCATGTAGCCACTCACCGACGTGTAGTGCCCCTTCGCCACCTTAACACTCTCATCATATTTCCCTCTGTACTTGTCACCAAACTCAAACAACTGCAAGCCAACCCAAGCCCACATTTAATCATCATTATTTTACCATTTTTTTTTATACATACAATACAACTAAAATTAGTTAAACGCATTCTACAAGTTTGGTAACTCTAACACCTTTAAATAAAATTCATTTCTTCGTGATTTTGGTGTATAGTGCAGTGCACCTACCATGCATAACAAACCTAATTAATTAACTTACTTGTTCTGCATGGTGCAATAGTAGGTGGGAGTAGTGTGGGTTTGTTTTCCTAAACACAATGGACGCTGCCGCCATTGCTGCCGCGGTCTCCCCTGCGATGTCTGATCCTGGGTTGTTCTCGTCAACCTTGTAGGCATGCCGTGACGTTGTCATGTCCTCCGGCCGCTGCCAACAGTAATGATCGGTGTCACCATCTCCCACCTGAAAAATTTTCGATTTTGTTTGGTATAAAACTAGCTAGTACTGGAGTAACATACATACATATGTGTGTATTAATTCTGGATCAGATAGAGTAATGATTCGTGCGTTATTTAACGGGTCTTTTCTCCCCTTTCCACATTCAAATGCTTGAACTACTTGCCTCAGCCCATAAGACATGGGGGTGAGTATGAGCTTTGATGAAATAATCTGTTCCCCATTTGATTGCCTCTAGCGCGTGTTCATACTCTCCGGCACCGGAAATCTGCTCGCTATATTCAATAACAGACCATGATAGCATTGTTATAGTGAATGCCATTGGCAGACCGAATTTGACGTTGTCCCCAGCATCATAGTAACCTCCAACCAAGTCTACCTGACAACAATATGTATATATATCGGAACAAATTAGGTTTCCAAAATTAAATGCATGGACATATATGAAACATACTGCATCCAATACCAAAAGGGAGAAAGAAGAAAAGAATCCTGTAAGAAAAATATATGTTCTAGCTAGTATGAATATATATATATGTATATAAGGATATGGAAGTGATGGTTATTGATTGTGACTTTACTCCTTGTTCTAGGCCATCGGTGAGGCCTGAATGGTATCGCCAAACGACTCTTTGATTGTATGGTAACCGCCCAGAACGTTGCGATTCGAAATAGAGGAGACTTTTTGAGAGAGCTTCACCATAGTTGAAAGATTGGCGTGAGGGCAAAATGGCAAAGAAAGAGAGCAGCCAAGTGCAGAGCCGAGTAAATTTCAAGTGTCTAAGCACTTTGCGTTGCTTATTTGCCATCTCCATGTGGCCCCTGCGTCTCTCACTCTAACTATCGACATTTATGTGCCCGCGCGCGAGATTATAGTCCTAGAGACACTTGTTTCATCTCCCCTTTTTAGTCAAATATATTTAATTGGATAAGCGTCTTTCTTTGGATGGGCCGAGCCTTTAAGAAAATCAAAGATAGATTTGATTCGGATAAGCCCATAGTTTGCCAAAGCCTTAACATTTTATATATATATATATATATATACACACACACTTGTGGAGTTATTGTACAGATACCCGTAGAATACTGTTTACTGTTATTGTATAATGACAAATTTGCTCTTCAATTACAGGACCTTTGACTTAAGCATTGAGGATAAATTTTTTTGCTCTTCAATTACAGGACCTTTGACTTGAGTATTGAGGATAAAATAGTGTTTTTTTTTTTTACCATGATTCAATTGTCAATCTCAAATTATATGTGGACATATTAATCTTTTAGCTTTTTTATTCCATAGTAAAATTATTTAGCTACTCCTAAAATAAAATAAAAATTAAAACTATAAGTAAAAGCGCACAATAAAATTATTTAATTATTCTTAAAATAAAAATCTACTAAGCTTTTGCACAATAAAATTATTTAATTATTCTTAAAAGAAAAATCTACTAAAGAATTTTTAGAAGCTTTTTCATCGTGATTTCTTGGTTAATATCAAGTTGACATAATTATATTTTTGCAATTGAAAAAATTTAAATATTTTAATTTTAATTTTAATTTTTTATCTTTTAAATTTAGTTTTTATTCTTTTAATTGATATTTATTTTATTTTAAATAATTTTTTAAATTGATTTTTTTTTAGAATTTCATTTTTATATCAAATCTTATTTATATTTTTTTTATTGTTATTTTTTTCACTTTGATGCTTTATAAAAAAATTATTTTTTCTTCATTTTCATTATTTAACATTAAATTAGTTGGAAATTGAATTTTTTTATTTAGCTTAGGTCTAGGAGTTCACACTTTGTAAATTTGATATATTAACTCAAGTTTTAATGTGTTGACCAAATTTGCTTCATTTTTTTTTTTGAAACTTATAGTTTTTTAGTTTCATCATTTACTCAAGTGGATATTGGACTATGTTATTTTTATTTATTTGTTTTTTATAAATGTTTTTTCATAAATTTTAAAAATAACCTAGGTTATTTTGGATCTTTTTATTTGTTATTTTTTTGTTAAATTTACATTGACAAATTTCTTAAATTATTTTTTTATTTTATCCTTCAATATTAGATTAGTTGAATTTTTTTTTAGGTCCATTGTTCAAGGTTAGAGTTTTTTTGTATTAGGCTTCATGATTTTTCTCAATTTTGTTTATATTTGTTTATTCTGATCTCATCACTTAGACTATTGGTTTAGCGAGTTCGCTTGAGTTAGCTAAAAAAATTTTAGGATTGTTTTTTTTAATTTTAATATTTGTTAATTTTATTCTTCAACATTAAGTTATTTTAAAATTAAATTTTATTATTATTTTTTTTACCTTCTACTGGATTATCTCATTCTCATAATTTAAGTTATAAAGTTTGTTGGCTTGCCTAGTTTATTAGTTGATTTTTTGTTGATTTTTTTTTAATTTTATATTGTTACAATTAGTTTAATTTGTTTGGATTGGAGTTTGGATTTCTTTTATTTTTTGTTGATTTATCTTAATTTTATTATCTAAATTATATATTTGAGATACTTGTTTAAGTTGGCTTAAGTCAAGTTTTGTTTTTCCTTTTTTTTTCATTTGATTGGCTAAAATACCAGTTGTGTGATATTTTTTTGTATTGGTGACCGTTCTTTTTTTGTTGGTCACATTAATTGTTTTTGTTTATATTAATCCATTAAGTATTTGTTATCTATTATTATTATTATCTAATTAGATTACACCTTTTCTTTTTATCTCTATGTTATGGGTTGGTTTCTTTTGACTTCTTTAAAACTACTTGCTCTGCCCAAACTTGTTTTTCAGCATGCAGCAGAACACGCTCATAAATCTAGTTATTCCCAGTCATACAATAATGTATATTGTATTATTTGAGTCGTTTTCTTATATAATTGCAATTAGATCTACAATTGGGTTGGGCTGGGCTGGATAGATGTAGACGAGTCATCTTGCACTTGGGTTTGTTTTGACCCAAACTCATTGGATTTATATGGGTATAGGTTGACCTATGGGTTTGAGAGTTTTTTTTTCCATTTTCCTTTAGCATTATATATATATATATATATATATTAAGCAACAGTGGAAAGTTATTTTGGTGGCGAAACAATTTAAGATATTATTTAATTGAAAACATGCAATAAAAAATCGATTGAGGTTCGTCGCAAACAGGTTATTTTGGATCGAATATCAACTATAATTTTGTTTTTTGAATTATTTTTAGTTTCGAGTATTTATTTGAATTAATTTCTGACCAAAATTTGTTCTCAAACTGCATTTTATAATTTCTGACCAAAATTTGTTCTCAAACCGCTGCATTTAAAAAAAAATTAATCTGTGACATAATTTATGTCGTAACAAGTTGCTCACTGTTTTCCCTTTCATTTTAATTTTTTATTTCACATATATTGGAAAACATTAATAGTCCAACAAGAGTGCAATTGAAAATTTATTTAAATGTTTCAAAATATTTTTATTGAATATTAAAATATGAGAATATATAAAATATAATTAATTAATAACTAGATATTAACTCTATTCGAGTTGAAAGTAACTCGTTATTTACTAAACAGTAAAACTCCTTTTATATATTTTTTAAATTATATCTTTATATTATTAAGTATTTTTTGGGTTATTAAGTGTTTTTTGGAATAAAATAAAAGTAGATTGGAATCTATTTACTTTTTTTTAATTCGATCAATTTGTTATTTTTTAGAGTGATTACAGGGTGTTTTTAGGTTATTAAGTGTTTTTTGCAAGATTTATATTGTTTTTTATGGAAAACACTAAAACATAGGTTTTTAGGATCCAAAAACCATAGGCTTTGATTATTTAGTCATTAGATATGCTGAAATATTACTTATTATTGCAAACAACGTATCACTTTTTTTTAATAAAAGAAGGGGATTACGCAATGTGTATTGCTGAGAAAAAAAATTATAAAAACTAAGCGGAGGCTTGAGCTTTTTTATCAAGGCCATAGGCATCGGCCTGTCTCATTAATGTTTGGGCTCATTTTTATTTATTTTTTTCCATTAATTACATTTAACCCAAACTTGAAGAAAATGTTACATTTCACCTTTCAAAAAGCATTGTCCCTGAACAATACTTTGCTTTTATTTTTGTTTTATTTTAAATTTTAAATTTTTTCCTTCAACGATCCAATCTAGTTTTATTTTTTATTTACTTTTATTTTGTAATTTTATTTTTTAATATTAGATTAATTAAAAATTAAGTTTAATATTTTTTTAATTTATTTTTTATAAATTTATTCTAATCTCATGACTTTGATAATAAATTTGAAAGGTTAATTAATATTGACTAAAGTAATTTTTTTGTTTTATTTTTTATTTGAATATTTTTTTGTTTATTAATATTGAGTTTGTTAGAAAATATTATAAATAATATCTTGTACCATCACCTAACAACTTAAACTATTGGATTGAATTGATTATTTGACATGGTATCAGAGTCTTGATGACCAAACTGTCACAAGTTCGAATCTCATCATTCCTATTTATTTGATAAAAATTAAACATAAAATAAAATAAATCTAGATAAATTTTAACAGCTTAACATATTAAGTTGAATAGTTTTTTAATAAGATTGATAAAGAATATTTTAGTTATCCTATAACTAAAGTTGCAGTTTGATAAATTTGATAAGTTAAATCTGATTAATTCGGATTAATCTAATATATAGTTATTTTAATATTTATTAAAATAATATTTTATTTAATATATTACTATTTTAATATTTAAAAATAATATCGTGTAACATGCACTAAATTTTAATAAATACAAACGTCGTCCAATACTGTCGACCCCGATTAATCACTTTGAGGCTCCCTCATAATCCGATCCTGCTCAACCAGCTCCCCACACAACTTCTAGATGTCATGACGAACGCTCATGAACCCACAAGAAACGCTACCTCGCACCAAAATTTCTCGAGGCATGGATTGTGCGCCGTAAATCTTGTTATTGTACGGCGTTGTAATGGAACCAACCATGCGTCGCCATTGAAAAGTGGATAGCTAGAAGGTTACTTGTTAGCCGCCGAGGGTAAATTTTTTAACAGTATTATTAAAAATAGTTTAGTTTGACGATGAGCTAATATACTCTAATTTTTAACTCAAATCTTTAACCCAAATTAGAATTAAAATTGAATTAGATAGAGTTCAACTTGTTGTACGTAATTGTTCTAGATTCTATATAAATTATGTTTTATTAAATTTTAAATATTTTTATTAAAATATTTTTATATGTTTAGATATTTTAATATACTAATATCCAAAATAATTTTTATATAATAAAAAAATATTATTTTTAATATATTTATATATAAAAAAAATTTAAACCATTACTACCCATTACAATCCCAAATACATCCTGGCATTTGCATCAACGACATAATTGACCGGTTGAAAATATCTAGCTTTCTCCGGCACAATGCTCCCTCTACCATTGGCATAAGTGCACTTCACTTGAAAATATTGAGGTTGAAAAAAAAATGGATGAAAATAAATAATGAACTCCATTTCAATTAGGAAAAATTTAGCAATAATATTAAACAATGCATTATACCTTTAACTCATAAGAGAGAGAAAAAAAAATTTCTTGTCATATTGACACCTCTATCAAGCATACTAGGATTCAGTTAAGTGGTTTTTCCAGATATTTCCATAGTGAGTGCAATTCTTCAATCTGTGATATATTATTAAATAAATGGACGGCATATTTAATACAAGTGCTGTATGTAAAAATTAACATATACAAAAATATAAAAATTTCTTATTTGCAATAAACATTGACCTTTTTTTCAAAAAATCTTAAACTTATTTTTTTAATTTAATCTTCTAACACTGAATTTACTAGATATTAAACTTTATAATTTTTATTTGATTGAATTTACTAGATATTAAACTTTATAAATTTTTTTTTATGGAGATATCTTGGTCAATCATGATTTTTTTAAATTAGTTGTGTTAACTTGAGTTATTTTTTGTTTTTTCATTAATTTTTTTTTCAACTTCATTCTTTAAAATTGAGTTGATTGATAATTTGATTTCATGATTATTTTTTTTATTTGCTTTCGATGAGGTTATGATGGTCTCGTGACAAGAATCAAAAGTTTTGCGATTTAGTTAGGTTGATTGAATTTTTTTAATTAATTTTATCCTTTAATATTAGATTGATTAAGAATTAAATTTTATATTTTTTTATGAAGTTATCTCGGCCTCCTAAATCGGGTTTGATAAGTTAACCTGAGTAATTTTTTTATCTTAATTTTTTTAATCTTTTAACATTGGGTTGATTGAGAATTAGATTCATGATTTATTTATTTTTTAATTTCAAACTTTTTTTTCTCAATCTTATCCTCTAACATTGAATTTATTGGGTATTGAACTATATTTTTTTTTGTATTTGTTTTATATGGAGATATCTCAGTTTGATACTTAAATCATATGTATTATGGATTAACTGTTTTGTCTCAAGTCATTTTTTATTTTTTATTAATATTTTTATAACTTCATTTTCTAACATTGAGTTGATTGAGAATTTATATTTATAATTGTTTTTTGATTTTTTTCTATAGGGTGATTACAGCCTCGTGAACAAAAATAAAAGTTTTGTGAGTTAGCCACGTTGACAATTGAGTTTCTTTGTTCATTTTTTAAATGATTTTTTTTTAAATTTTATCATTCAATATTATTTTGATTAACAATTAAACTTTATATTTTTTTCCTTTCTATGGAGTTACCTCAATCTTCCAGCCCAGGTTTGGAAGGTTCACCTGAGTTGATCCAGGTCATTTTTTTATTTTTTTTTAATTTAATCTTTCAACATTAAATTGATTATGAATTTTTCTTTATAATTTATTTTTTTTATTTTTTTATGAGGTTATCAATGTCTTATAACCTAGGTCGCAGGTTAGGCTAGTTACTTAGTTTTTTTTCCTTTTATAGTTGATTTGTTTTTTCCAATTTCAACTTTCATTATTAGATTAATAAATAATTGAGATTTATAATTTATTTTAATTTATTTTTTATAAGATTATTTTGGTCTCATGACTCAGGTTTGAGATGTTAATCCGGGTTGAATTAACTTATTTTTGTAGTTGAATTTTATTTTTAAATTTATTTTTCAACATGAACCTAGGTTGACTCAGCTTTATTATCGGATAACTAATTCTTCAACATGATCCATCATTAAACATTAGTCTCATTACCGAATAACTAGTTCCTCAACATGACCCAATATTGTCATTGTGGTCAATCACCCTTTATAACATATTATATGTTTTTTGTTTATGCATTTAATTACATAACATACTAATTTTTGCCTCGAAAGCATAAACTTTCCATTAATAATAACAATACACAACATAATTGAATAGTCATTATAATAGAGCCCAGTCCTAATGAGGAAGAAAAGGATCAATGACATTACAATATGTGTCTGGGTCCAGAGTGACTCCGACTACTTGTAGTTTACACATTCACAGATCCATGAAAGCAATTAAATGAATCTAATGGATGGATGAACTAAACTTAGAAGTTATCTACAAGCTATTGTAGAAAAGTTAAAAGAGAATGTGAGTATTGTTTACATGTAGACTTGAATACAAAAGCATGTTTAAATGAATATTTGGGAGGGTCAATTCCTAACTAATACTTTTATTTCCTTTTAAATCAAATAAATAACAATTTGTCTCGATCATGTTAATGTGATGAGTAAGTTATGAGAGTCTCGAATAATAGGACAAGTAACAAAATTATTGTTTGCATGTTATAAAATTGTTGGGTTAAGAACTTGGTATTAAAAATATAGACAAAGTTTTGTCAAATTTATGGTAGAATATATATATATATATATATATATATATATATATAACAAGAATTTAAATAATAGAAATAGAATCTTATTTAAAATTGTAATGTAATTCAATACCGGAAATATTAGTTATAGAGAAGAGTGGAGATGGGCTACAAATATGAGTTATAGGGGAGAGTTAAGTTTTCTAAGAAAAAAATTAGTCTGTCTTCTGAGGATTTAGAAGTCTCCTTTTATAGATGAGTTGTTAGTTAAGTTTTCTAAGAAAAAAATTAGTCTTGAGGATTTAGAAGTCTCCTTTTATAGACGAGTTATCATGAAAGAGCCCAAAATTTCTTGTTGAAAAGTTTAGAGCTTCCTTCAGAACCAATGTGAACTCATGTGACATTACCTGCCATTAAAGAAATATTTTGATTTCAACCAAAGATCAAATCGGAAAGTTGAGATAAAGATGCATATTAAACTATATGATCTCATGTTGCGGAGAGCTCTTCAATTTTTTTATTTAATTATACAATAATAAAATTGTTTTTGGTAAGAAAAGAAATAATCTAAACTCCATTGAAAAAAAATCTAGTATAATTCCTCCTTTTCTTATAATATAGATTTAAAAAAAAAACATATTGTTTTGTCATAGATTCTTGATTTGATAAAAATACTAAAAGAATTAGAATAAATGTAGATCGTTGACACTGACACTATTTTGGTTTCTGGATTGTGAGTAACCAACAATTTTATCTCATTTTTGTTATTTATCAATGAGATTCTCTCTTCTCACTCAACATGATGATTGATTGAAAAATAAACGAAGTAATTTTTTGGACTTAAATGACTTTTTATGTGAATTTTAGATTGGCCATAAGGTTTCTGATTTTCTATTTTATCTCTATTTCTTTGAGTTTTTTTTTTATTGCAAATTTCACCATTAACTCATTACATTGACCATAGAAGGTTTCAATTAGGAATAAAATTATCAAAATTGAATAAAATTAACAAAATTGAATTTGATTTTGCCAAATCAAATATGAACCAAGCATTAGATTTGTTTCTCGACACCGTGAGGATCCCATAACATGCCAAATGAAACAAATTACCAAATTCAATTCTAAATAAACTTAATGTAATGTAAAAAAATTAAATTGAAGAAAAAAAGCAAGTGACCAAAAAAAATCAAATAAAAAAATAATATGGAAGGATTTAATTGGGGAAACAACCCAACAAGATTGATTTTAATTTTTTCAAATTAAGGATAAACCAAGTATTGGATTTGTTTCTCAACACCATGAAAGAATACTGCATGCCTAGCCAACCAAAACAAATAAAAAAGTTCAATTTTAAATTAATTTAATATAAAATAAAAAGATAAAAAAAATAAAAAATTCAATTGATCCAAAAAAATAAAAATTAGGTGGTTCATTTTTCATACAACATGGTTTCCATTCCAATTTTTGTAACTATATTAATGATATAACTGAGAAAAGGTATAAATGAGAATTTGGTTTTGTTAATTCATAAATAAATCTAAACGTGTTTACTATTTTTTTAATCATATATATTTAAGTTAGAGATAGTTTGATACATGCTTATTATCATATTTAAGTTATAGATAGTTTGATACATGTTTATTATCATGTTAAAGAAACTATTAAAAAAAATAAGAACAAGAAAAAGTAGACTAGTAGTTTATTTCTTGATAAATAATAGTAACTCTTTTGACATATCATAAAATTACAAAAAATATCCAAAAATAAATAAATCTAATAGAAACTGTCTATTATATCTAAAATAATTTTAATTACTATTTAAAAAACAATAGTTAAATTGAGGGGATTTTAAAAATTAGAGAAAGAATATTAAAAACTAAACTGAAAACAAAATAAAATAATGAAATTAATATTGTTCATGTGCTAAAAATAATTGTCATAAATCATTTCTAAGTTATTCTTAAAATTCATCTTTTTTTAAAATAATAAAATAATAATAGTAGGAAGAGATATTTTGGCAAAAGAAACATAAGAGAATTTCAAATGTAAAAAAAATCAAGTTGTAATTTTGGATGAAATGTAAACATTTTATTATAGTTGGTCTGCCAACAAGCAGGTAAGCAAGCCAAGTGTCACATGTGTGTTGTGGGTGTCCAACCTCTAGACATAAACCCAAGCTCCACGTGTGCGCAGTCCTATAGAACGCGCCTCTAGCCTGACGCTTGGGACCTGATGACTACAGCCTCACACATGTGCCCATTAAACAATGCAATTAACAATAAATTCACTCACAGTATATAATACACGCACTACAGTGCAAAACAATGCACTTCACAGTGAATTCACTCACAATGTACAATAGCTTACGCTATAGTGAAATGCTGATTAGTTTTACTTGTAGATAATTGTTACAATTTTAATTTAAAATTTACCTTTAATGATAATCATTATTAATAATTAGCATAGCCGTTTTAATTAATTACTATAACCCTTTTATGTTTTAATTGGTTATCATTAATTTATCATATGTTTAATTGTTTTAAATATGAATGGTAACAAATATTTCATGTTTTAAACATGAATGGTATATACATACATATATATACCTTACAATTAATTAAGAAATGAATGTTTAAAAAAACAATAGTATGTGAGAGAATGATTTTAAATAGAAAAAAGTGTTTTTTTATTAATTAATTTTTTCATCAATCAACTTTTTTAAAGTTAATAATAATAATAATAATTTTAATAGACCTAAAAGTAACTATATGAATCGAAAAAAAAGTGTGAAATATTATGTTTATGGCAAATACAATCGTATTGCTAAGGATTGCAACAATCGAACAAAGTCAAGCATCTAAAGCTTCAGGACCTCAAGAGCCTTCTAAATCACAAGCCAATGTAGTAACTTTAAGGGCTAGCTCTTGTTTCCCAACTCATATGTAATTTATTTCTAGCCCCGGGTTAAATATGATTTTTAACTTAAATGATTGGTGGTTGGATTCTACAGCTAATGTTCATGTGTGTGCTAATAAAAGATTATTCTCATCTTATTATCGGGAATGATAGTGTAACTTAAGTTATAGTAGAAGGCCCAATAAAATTATAGTTGTTACATGGAAAGTTTTTTATTTTGGATGGAGTCTTTTATGTTCTTGATTCTAGAAAAAAATTAGTTATAGCATCTTTATTAGATCAAAATGGATTTACCTTTAATTTGTTTATTTAATTTTTTAATATTAAATTTGCTTTTTATTTAGTTATCGTACTATTATAAAATAATTATATTTAGGTTTGGTTCTTATATTGGAAAATCTCATTTGCTTAATAGTCTTTATAAACCAAGTTTATTGTCTTCTTCTAATGCTACTTTACATTTTTTATGTTGTAAATATTGAATGTTGTGATTCATAGCATGATAGGCTTTGGCATGTTAACTTTAATATTAATAAAAGAATCATGCATTTAGATTTAATACCTAAGTCATTTATTAATAAATAAAAATTTTGAAATTTAGGTACAAGCTAAATAACTTAGAAAGACTTTTAATTCAATAGAGAAGAAAACAAATTTATTGGAGTTAAATACATAATAATACTTATAATAGTTATAATATCTTGACTCATGGTGGTAAAAAATATTTTATAACTTTTATTGATAATTTTTCAAGATATTGTTATTTTTATTTGACTAACTGTAAAAATGAATAATTTGATAAGTTTAAAATTTTTAAAGCAGAAATAGAAAATTAATTAGAAAGAAAAATAAATATGTTATGATAGGTTAGAACAACGAGTATATTTCTAATAAAATTAATGAATTTTTAGAGCTACATGGTATTATACATGAAGTAACACCTCCTTATTCACTACAATATAATGTGTCAACATAAAAATTTAATAAATATGATTAATGCAATGTTAATTGTTCAGGTTTGCTTATTAATTTATAGGGTGAAGCGTTATATTTTGCTTATTATATTTTTAATAGAGTTCCTTACAAAAATTTAGATAAAAATCCATATGAATTTTAGAAAAATAAAAAGCTTTTTTTTAAAGTATTTTAAAGTATGAGGGTGTTTAGCAAAAGTAAATATTTGTAGTTCCTTACAAAAATTTAGATAAAAATCTATATGAATTTTGGAAAAATAAAAAGCTTTTTTTAAAGTATTTTAAAGTGTGAGGGTGTTTAGCAAAAGTAAATATTCTTATTACTAAGAAAAAAAATAGGATTTAAAACTATAAATTGTGTATTTATTGGATATTCTTTGAATATCACTACTTGTAAATGTTTCGTTATAAATTCTGATATTCCTGAAATCCGAAACAATACTAATATTAAGTCATGTGGTGTAATTTTTTTTGAAAATATTTTTCCAATAAAAATTAAGCTGTCTAAACATATTATTGAAGGGTTTGTTTTTTCTTCTAAAATAGACATTGTTAATGATCATGTTAGAAAAATGTAAAAAATATATATACATATAAGAGCAAAAGATTTTAATGCTAATTTTATACCTTTTTACATGAAAATGAACATAAAAAATATAATGAAGCTTAATATTTTTTGAAGCTTCTTTTTGAAAAGAAGCTACAAAAGGTGAAATGAATTCATTAATTTCTAACAAAACTTAGTTTTTGATTAATTTGCAACAGGTTGCAAGATAATAGGTTGTAAATGAATTTTTCATAAAAGAAATTACGAACTGATAGTTCGATAGAAATGTTTAAAGTTAGGTTAGTTGCTAAGGGATTTAAATAAGAAGGAGTAGATTTTTTTTTAACACATATACTCTAGTTTCTAAAATCATTATAATTACAATTTTGATTTCTTTAGCTTCTTTTTATAAATTAGAAACCTATCAAATGAATGTTAAAATGACGTTTTTTAGATGGTAATTTAAAAGAAATTTATATGGACCAAGCAGAAGCTTTTGTAATTCCTAGTCAAGAAAAGAAAGTTTATAAGCTTGTAAAATCTTTTTATGATTTAAAACAAGCTCCACACAATAGCACAAAACAATTAATCAAGTTATGCAGGTGATAAATGTTTTTATTTTAAACAAATTGAAAATGACTATGTGATATTATGTTTTTGTATTGATGACATTATGATACTTGGTAGTAAGATTCAAGTTATAAATATTACTAAATCGTTTTTGTCTAAACATTTTATTATAAAGGATCTTAGTTCTCTTAATGTTATTTTGGGAATTAAATTATTAAAAATTAATAATGAATTTTCTTTGACTCCATCATAATACATTGAAAAAATATTAAAAAGTTTAATTATTTTGATGTGTCTATAATATGTAGTTCTTTTAAAATTTCTACTAAATTAAAAAGAATGGTGAAAGTGTGTCTCAATATACATATTCTCAAAGTATTGGATATTTATTGCATTTAGCAAATCATGTTAGACCTGATATAACATATATGGTAGATTATATAGATATACATGTAATCCAAATATTTCACATTGAAGTGCTTTAAAAAGAATTTTTAAATATTCAAAATGAATTATTGATTATGCATTTCATTATTCTAGTTTCCCTCCTATAATAGAGGGATTTAGTGATGCTAATTAAATTTCTAATTCGAAAGAAATAAAGTCTTATAATGAGTGTGTGTTTACTTGATGTGATAGTATAGTTTGTTGGGAAATTTGTTAAATAAATTATAAGTACTTGTTCCACTATGAAAGTAAAATTGGTTTCATTAAATGCTCCTAGTTTAGAAGCTGAATGGCTTCAAAAAAAATTTAATTGACATACCATAGATATATCACCATTATATTGTGATGGCTAAGCTATTATAGCTAAGGCTAAAAGTAAAAGTTTTAATGGGAAAAAAAAAACATGATCATTAAACATAAATTCATCAGATATTTGATATCTCATGGATTTTTTTTTGATATTATCAAGTTTGAAAACAACATAATGGATTCACTCACTAAAGGTTTGGCGTGTCAACAAGTTATTCAATTATTGAGGGAAATGAGATTGAATACTTAAATACTCACTAAAAGTGGAAACCTATCTTTAAATGAGTGGCAATCCTATTGACACGACGAAAAGATTGATGTCTTCTCCCAAGTGCAGGAGTGTCGAAGTAATAAATAACCCGGCAAGACCGAGGTCGAACCACAGGGAGGTTAATTGTAAAAATTAAAAACAACAATTATAAAACAA
>NW_011500007.1:218045-303551 GCF_000495115.2 Populus euphratica
TGGATTAAATTTGAAGTAAAGACAAATTGAATAGTTGCTTTGAAAATCTAGAGGGTCAGATATTGAATTAAGGATGAGAGAGAGAAAAAAAGATTGTTAACACCAGACCATATGTTAGTAAGTTACAAGAATTGTCTAGAGAGGGTGAGTCAGACGATTCCAACCATATAATAGGAGTTTTTTTTTTGTCGCTACAATCCCTTGCATGCGTCGTCTAAAAACAACAAAGCGAATGACACGATGTATGCGCCATCCAATTTAATTTTTAATAAATATTTTGTATTTAATAAAATATCAAATTGTTTCTTATTCAACTTGATTATAGCAAAAAATATCAAAAAAGCAAATTATTATTAATTAATCTAATAATAATTAATGAACTATATTAGTTTCAATTGCCAAATTATTGATTTTTTTAGTACAATAAATTATTTATTAAACTATTTTCATCCAAACTACAATAAATTTGTCTATATAGTAAAACGTTGATTTCCTTTAACTTTTACTAGCCATATTGAAAAGGGTTAATAGTAATTTTTTTAAATGTAGAAAAAAAAATATAAAGAATATAGAGAATATATTAAATTTTTTGGATCTGGTGACCAATTCAGATCTAAAATAACCTTGGATCTGACTAAAAAACCAGATCTAATAGCATTAAGTCTAGTTATCAAAAAGTTCAAAAGTTGTTGGGTCTGATTGGGAAGCCGAACTTAGCATTAGTAGGTCTTGCTGGGTAGGAGGACCCAACACTATTAAATCTTGTTGAGTGGTTGCCAAGAAGTCCAAAAATTATTAGATTTGGCTAACAAGCTGAATTTAACACTAGTGCGTCTTGCTGGTGGCATGACTTATTGTTTTTGGGTCTCATTGAAGATAAAGCCTAATGCTACTGGGTCTGACTACCCACGAGACCCATTATTATTGAGTTGTGGTGCTAGTTGGATCCAATAATATGCTAGTATAGTTTTATTACATGTATATGCAATATAATTGTATTGGTTAATTTTTATTTTTTTAGCTTGATTGTGAACCTATATATTAATATATTTTGGTCTAAATTATTTATTTATTTGTGAAAAATCCTCTCCTTTTATCATATTCTCTAGCCGCCAAGCCCTAGTATGTTTTGAGAGCAATTTGGGTCTAGGTTTTAAGCTACATATAACAATGTTAGGTTTGGCTGCCTAAAGTTTATTTTTTTTTAACTGAAAACAGCAAAGGTAATGCCTCATGACATTACAGTAAATATTCACTGTATTTTCCCCGCCTTCTAAATTATATATATATAATTCGTAGGAGCAATGGGGACACGGGAGTGTACAGGTTAAGGTGTAGTAATCTTCACTCTTCAATGCGTTCCAAAAAGCAAAACGCATCAACTTGCTACAGTGTCTGTAACGATGGTGACATGGCATGGCATTACTGGCTGAAAAGGAAGTGTATCCTGACCTCACTGGAAACCAGCCAGAACCATCAATGTGGCCCCACCTGACACCCACCCACTCAATCCGGTGCACCTCACGCTAAAACCGAAGCTTTTGTTTTTCCTTCCCCAAAAAAAAAAGAAAAACAATAACAATACCAGTCAAAGCAAAACACCCCATTTAAAAATGGTCATTAGCGTGAAGTATACACACGCGTCGGTCACTTAGCACTGACTCCGTCTAGAAGATAGCACGTCTGTCGGCTATCGAGGCCTCGAGTGACGAGATAGGCCCATGGATCCTGCAGGACGGTCTTCTGCTCACCAGCCGGTGGGTGGCGACCGGGAAACTGCGTGGTACCGGTAAAAGCGGATTACAGGCAGTAGCAGGCAGCTTTGGACAGGAGAGGATTCTTGGGAAATGGGTTTCGAAATAAAATCGAAGTGTGAGAGATGGGTAGGGTTTGGTTTTGAAAACGGTTAGCTAGGGTCGATGGAGGTTCGGGCCCACACAGCATGATCTTTCAGATCTTCGTTTGTTTGTTCCGAGGGGTATTTTGAGACTTATATTCTTCCATTCATGTCCCTCTACCCTAAGGTCACCTCCATTTCAAAATTTATTTATTTTTATATGTAAAAGTATTGTCAAATAAACTTATTATTTTTTACTAATCAGACAGTTATATATTTAAAAGAATTTAATAAATTTTCATGCTGTTCTTAAATTTAAATCCAGCAAACCAACGAATGAAACAATCTTTTTTTAATCAAAACAAAATTTATTAAAACAAATAAGTAATATGAAATATTAGTTTAAAATATATTATGAAGGGTACTTTGAGACTTGGATTCCACCAAGCCTGGCGCTGTGCAATTTTTTTGTTTTTACTAGTTATCAATTTTATTTTTATTTTTTAATAAAATGATTTAGAAATTGGTGCGCAGAACTCTAAAATATATTTTTTAACTTAAAATATCTTAAAAATTTCATAGGAAGCCCAATAACAACTACAATCAAACGAATAAAAAAATATATAGCAAACATGGATCTAATATAAATAACTCAAAATTGTTATAAATATTGTTTTATACATCTTTAGGATTCCTTTTAACTCTTAGTGAAAAGTTAAGATGATAAAAAAAAAAATTATACTCTAATCATGAAATTATACTTACTGTAAATCCGTATAAAATTTTTTATAGTGTTAGTAAAATATTAAAATTTAATCCCATGAAAAATGAATTAAATTTAAAATAAAATATTCTTAAATTAAAAAAAAAAAGAGTAAAGTTGTAAGCTCCCTGTTAGAAATTTTTCAAGTTAGTGGAACATTAAAATTTTGTTTTGGAGATAAAATGGATTAAATTAATAAAAACGATTTAAATTTTATTTTAAGATGAAAACGAGTATAAATTAACTTGGATGAAAAAGGGGTTAAATAAAAACAATGATGTTACTAGTAACTAAATTAGTACACAGTAATGGGTTACGAAACAAGTTACCTAGTAATAAGACTCATGCTTAGTAATGAGCTAGTGGCATCAGTTCGTTTGATAACCATAATAAACGACTTTACAAGATAATTCAATAGAATTATATAATTACTTGAAAAGATGAATTAAGATCATGACATATTATTGAAGTTGACTTATTATTTTTTACGTTTTCTTATGTGATTTTATTTACAATACGTGTTAAATCAATTTCAGGTACATCGCAACCTCGTATAAAGTAATAGATATTTAAAATCTCTTTTGTTTAAGTAATGAAAATGTAATTTTGGATTGAAATTATTTTGCAATGTAATTTTGGTACGTAATTAATGCTAAAATTTATGATATTTGCAATATCATTAATAGAATATCTTATGAGGCTTTTATAATATTATCAGTCCACTTTAGCATATTAGAATTAAAAATGCATGAGTTTATTTTAAAATGATATTCTATTATGAGTTCATGTATTTTATTTTATTTGGTTATTATTCATGAATTTTTTTTTATAAGACATGAAGTGATTGAAATTGGAATTAGATGTATTCTAATTTGGTGATATTATGAAATGATTAAGTTTAAAATGATTGGACTCTTTGAAAAAACTGATTATAAAGAATTGTTTTGTGTTATCTATAACTTGATATTAATATTTTTAAGAGAGATTGTATTAAAATTTTGATAGATTTAGAAATAATAATTCTTCTAGCCTTTTACTTAAATTGAAATGTTAATCATACTAAAAGTTTGAGCATTAAATGGGGTCATTATACTTGTATTCATAAAAAATTATATATCTCTAAAAAGATTTAAAAAATAATTTATAATATTAAAAAAATTATATTCATATTCATGAAATTCTTATAATTGAATTCAAATCAACAATCTAGATTTTCATTTATATACTAGGTGATTATTCATATACATGTGAAATTAGTTATATATTAGGTAAAACTCGATATGTGATTATATTCTATCCTAATTTTTCACTCTTGGCCATATATGGAGGGTTTCTTTTTTAATATAAAAACTAACACATGCTAAAAAAATATATTTGACAAATTAACATAGTCTAAAAATATATTTTAAGAATTAAAATAGTTTCTTATGTTGTGCTATGAATAACATTACTTATAAATTACATTGTTCCTAACAATATAATATAATAGGTTGTGTTGTTCTCAATAGCGTAACCTATTAACTAAACAATTATGTTATAATATTGGAATTTAATTAGGTCAACCCTAACTAAATTTTAAATCCAAACCCTAAAGCCAAAGCCAAACCCCAAACCATAACTCAAACATAAATCTAAACCTTAAAACCAAACCCAAAACCCCTTATAGATTCTAAACATGTTTATTAGTAGCATTAGTATCAATTTGTTTATTCTAACTAGCCCATCACATGATTGCACAACTTTTAAGAGATTTTATTATTCAAATTTTATCACCATTGTTGCACTGTTTATTTTATTATTGTACTAGTGCAATCTAACCTAAGAATAAGTAATAGAGTTAATGCTCGATAATGTACAAGTGAAACTAGTTACCCCAAAAAAAAGCTAGTGTCTGATTATGGGTAGATAAAGCTAATATTTGGTAATGAACAAATGAACTAGTTGTTTGGTAATAAAGATAGCACCCAACAATAGACAATAAAACTAGTTACTAGTAATAAAATTAGTATATAGTAATGGGTTACAAAACAAGTTACCTAGTAATAGGACTAATACTTAGTAATGAGCTAGTGACATCACTTCGTTTGATAACCATAATATACGACTTTACAAGATAGTTCAATAGAATTATATAATTACTTGAAAAGATGAATTAAGATCATGACATATTATTGAAGTTGACTTATTATTTTTTACGTTTTTTTATTTGATTTTATTTACAATACGTGTTAAATCAATTTCAGGTACATTGCAACCTCATATAAAGTAATAGATATTTAAAATCTCTTTTGTTTAAGTAATAAAAATGTAATTTTGGATTGAAATTATTTTGCAATGTAATTTTGGTGTGTAATTAATGCTAAAATTTATGATATTTGCAATATCATTGATAGAATATCTCATGAGGCTTTTATAATATTATCAATCCACTTTAGCATATTAGAATTAAAAATGCATGAGTTTATTTTAAAATGATATTCTATTATGAGTTCATGTATTTTATTTTATTTGGTTATTATTCATGAATTTTTTTTTATAAGACATGAAGTGATTGAAATTGGAATTAGATGTATTCTAATTTGGTGATATTATGAAATGATTAAGTTTAAAATGATTGGACTCTTTGAAAAAACTGATTATAAAGAATTGTTTTGTGTTATCTATAACTTGATATTAATATTTTTAAGAGAGATTGTATTAAAATTTTGATAGATTTAGAAATAATAATTCTTCTAGCCTTTTACTTAAATTGAAATGTTAATCATACTAAAAGTTTGAGCATTAAATGGGGTCATTATACTTGTATTCATAAAAAATTATATATCTCTAAAAAGATTTAAAAAATAATTTATAATATTAAAAAAATTATATTCATATTCATGAAATTCTTATAATTGAATTCAAATCAACAATCTAGATTTTCATTTATATACTAGGTGATTATTCATATACATGTGAAATTAGTTATATATTAGGTAAAACTCGATATGTGATTATATTCTATCCTAATTTTTCACTCTTTGCCATATATGGAGGGTTTCTTTTTTAATATAAAAACTAACACATGCTAAAAAAATATATTTGACAAATTAACATAGTCTAAAAATATATTTTAAGAATTAAAATAGTTTCTTATGTTGTGCTATGAATAACATTACTTATAAATTACATTGTTCCTAACAATATAATATAATAGGTTGTGTTGTTCTCAATAACGTAACCTATTAACTAAACAATTATGTTATAATATTGGAATTTAATTAGGTCAACCCTAACTAAATTTTAAATCCAAACCCTAAAGCCAAAGCCAAACCCCAAACCATAACTCAAACATAAATCTAAACCTTAAAACCAAACCCAAACTTTAAACTCTAGCCTAAATCATTAACTCTTACACAAAACCTTAACCCTAAAATTACAAACCCTATACCCTAAACCAAATCTAAACCTAAACCCTAAAAACAAACACCAAACCGTAATCATTAAAACTAAAACTTAAACCTCAAACCCTAACTCAAACCATAAACCCTAACCTCAGCAATAATATAAAACACTAAACTCTAAAATTAAATCCCAAACCTTTTTAAATCATAAACCCTAATATAAATTCTAAATCCAAACTTTAAATTTTAAATTATAATATAAAACATTAGCATTAAACCTGAACCATAACCCTAAACCCCTTATAGATTCTAAACATGTTTATTAGTAGCATTAGTATCAATTTGTTTATTCTAACTAGCCCATCACATGATTGCACAACTTTTAAGAGATTTTATTATTCAAATTTTATCACCATTGTTGCACTGTTTATTTTATTATTGTACTAGTGCAATCTAACCTAAGAATAATAATTGGTTTAGCTATTTTTCTTACTTTGAGTACTTCACTTAATTGGGTTGCCTTCATTCATTTAGAAATATTTGGTTTGAAATTCTAAACAATCTAGTTATAAAAATTCAAAGTATACTCAATAATAGTAATTTCTCTTTAAGAAGCCTAAAATAATAATAAAAGTAAAATCAAATACAAACTAATCATTAAAAAACACACACCATATAATAGCTATATATAACCAATTTTATCACTAGTACTTCTTCGCCTATTTCTTGTTAATAGGTAAACTTTATAAGGATCATGTTTTGGGACTCATATAGGTTCTCATTCTTAAGCCACTTCATTCTTGCCTATGACATCATCTAAAAATGAAGCTTTTCTAACAATATAAGTCTAGAATGACAAGTGTTGAACCAATTGGTGGCTACGTGGTTAGGGCATGTCTCGTATTATTAGTTGCCTTATGAGCCATAACAATAGCTCATCAATCGTCTCATAATAAAATCTCCACCTAACATATTAAAAATTATATATATCAATCTATAATATATAAAACTTATAATTTATCATATGTTAATAAATAATGAATAAATATGTATCAATTTATTGTGGCACAGTGTTTAGGGCTTATATCATATGCTTTCGCCTAGGAATATGGTCATATAGTATTGTGATAAAACATCACATAATTTTCATATACATATTATCTGAAATGATAGGATGCACCCCTCCATCCATAATGACCAATTATCCTTGTTTTTCCCACGATGACTTATCAAATCCAGTTCATCATGAAACTAATGTTGTATTGCCAGCCAGACTTGTGAATAAAATATTATCAAACACGTGCATAATGTATGCTCTAGGATACCCATACAAAACCTTCTTAGTTATATCATTAGGTAGTAGGCTAAAACTAGTCTACTCAATTTATTTTAGCTTGATGGCATACTTCTTCATAACATCTATTGGGGTACATAACCTAATAAGCATCAACATAGATCCTCTATGTATATCAATTCCCTGTCGATCATAGGTTATCCATTAATAGGCATCCCAAGTAAAATAATAATATTTTAGAGTGTAACTGTTATCCTATCTTCACGAAGATAAAACATTTTGGGTCTTATGACTCCATCTCTCAATCAACACACATCAATAAATCTATGATTTAGCCTTCTGTGCTCAAGGCATATGATATTATAGAAACCTGCCTATATGATGTATGCTAAATTAATATATGATGCTAATAGTAAAAATCAATTAAATAATATAATAGTAGTATAATTATGGTATTGGAAACATGGTTGAATATTAACATAGTTAAATATAATAAAAAAGTATACTTACATGTCTCACCCGTACATCTTCTAATTTATGATAGTTTTGTAAGCATATAACGAAACTATGTATTAGATCAAATACAAAATTGCTCCCCCTAGTGATTCAAGTATGGTATCCACCGTATCGATGGATTCTCTATAAACCCGAAGCACCACCTCTCGTATGTGGCATCGTCTCAATGCGAAGCACCACCTCTCGTATGTGGCATCGTCTTAATGCGAGCCTGTAAAATGTAAGTTTATCCTACTTAATTGTTAGTATTTAAACTATAAAATATAATATAATAAAAAAAAACATTAATGTAAAATGATAACAAATAACATCAATGTACACCAATAACAATGTTCATGCATATGGTCCAATTTGACAAGTTTTTTTTATTTTTTTAATTTTTTCCCTCTCTCACCATTTTTTTATTTTTTTATTTTTTTCTCTCTCTCACTATACATGCTATATTTTTTTAAATATGCCCCTCTTTTGCATCCATCTGATTATGCAATAGAGTAGTTATCTTTTAATGTTGACTAATTATGTTTAAAGTCTAGTATATTCATTCCATAGTAGTTCATTGACTAAGGGATGAAGTAAAGGAGCATATAAGTTTTTGTACATGTTAACATTGTAAAACAGATTAATAAATTAGGTATAGTCAACTTGATATACTATACAACATGCAAGGAGATGTGAACATGATTGATGAAACATTCACCATTCACATCATTGTAACTTCCTTCTTACATGTTAATAGTTCATCAAATCTCTCTTCAAACACTAGGTTTAAGAGGTGTTAACCTAAAAACATTTCGTTTCAATGTTGAAGAGAGTTTTTATATGGTTTTTTGATTTACTTGAATCTATTATGATTTCATAAAATACTTATGAAAGCCATAATATATAACAAGAAATGAAATCTCATGCATAAGATTATTAATGGACAAAATGCTTATTTATTCTATAAAAAGTTAATTGGACTAGATTAATAACAAGCAATCCACATTCACCTTTCAAGACATTATTAAATACTTTTGATATATTCATTGTCATATTGCCATAACAATGGCCCCATCTTATAAAGTGCTCATTTTGTTTCCTTTAGCTTAAATTCTTGCAATTCTTTCATTCATGGGTCCTTCTTAATTATTTGACTAAGTCATGTATCAATTTTTCACTTTGATGTTTCATCACACATCATATCCATAATGTTTTCAAAATTAGATCTTTGAACTTGATGTCAAAGTTTTTGACAAATTGATGCGAACAATACTGGTGAATCCTAACCAACTCGGGTCATATCTCTACTATATCATTCTTTTTAATTACTATATGTCTATAAGATAATTTACATATTCTAGTACAACCACCTATAATATATTACCAAATGCAATTTAAGAACCATGTTCATTTATAATTGGTTTCCTTTTTGAATAGAGTAAAACTCAAAGGAAATATCCCATTGTTTGTGTCAAAATCAATTGTAATAGAAAACTTTCTAATAAACTGCTCATATAGGCTGGTGCCACTAACAGTTATCAATGGCCTACAATACCTCAAACCCTCAATTACAGCTCCATATGCCTAGAAAAAATCCCAAGTTTTTTTGTAATATCCTTAAAATATTTATTATGATTCCACTATACAACTATATTAACTTGATTCTTAAAGAACCAACAACAACCTAGGTAGAATTTTAAATGACTTCTCATGAGAATTGAAAAGTCATTGGAGAACTTTTATTTTTCTTGGCATGCCTCTTAATATGATACATTAAATCCATATTGTGTACTTATTGCTACTTGAGTGGTAATAATATTTACACTTATGTTAGTTGTTATAATTGTGAAAACCATTAATACAATGAATTTTAAATCGAGTTGCTCATGTTTTTCTCTAACAAATGCATTGTTATAAAAGTGAGGATCAATTAAATTTGAGATCTCAAATGAATCTAAGTTTTATGGTACCCACATATAAGCACCATTTACATTATATTGCATTCACATATTGTAATTGTACATAAGTTATGGTTGAGTGTTGAACTTTATATCCTAATAAGTTTGTAATGTTCCACCACTTAGCTACATAAATTAAATAAGATTTTGTTATAAAATTTTATCTAACCTCCACCTAAACACTTATGCTTGAATTACTACATGAGAAAAAAAATATATGATAAAAAAATTAAGTTCAATTAAAAAAAACTCATAAACTAGGGCAACTTAAATTATCCTAACAAATCTGTAAGGCACGCTAACCCTATATAAAGGCAAAAATAAATATGAAAGTAAATTCTCAATCATCTCAATATTAAAATATGAAACTAGCAAAAATAAATTTAAAAAAATCATAAAAAAATTCAACATAAAAAAAAAAACAAAAGCTAAAAAAAAAGCAAAACAATGTGGATTACTATAGTAATGCACAATGTAATGGGTATGAGTGAATAATAATTTCTCACACCTTTTAGTTTGGTGCCCCATGGGTAGCACTAATTTTTTTTTTCACTCGAAGAAAAAAGTTCATGATACAATTATGGTTTTAAAGAAGTGAGAGGAATTTCATAATTAGATTAAATCTTAATTAATTTAATAATATGATAAAAACATAAGGCAACAACAACAAAAAGAATTTTTTTAAAAATATTGCTCTAGGTGAATTTGCTAAAAAAAAAAATAAAAAAAAATATTAACCTCTATTAACCTTTGAAACCTGTCTTCCAAGTCATCAGACTTGCATTACATATGAAAAAAGTCATGAATCTCAATTTCTAAGAAATGAAATGTTGAATGTTTAAATAAAATTACACAAAAAAATATGCATTACATATGAAAAAAGTCATGAATCACAATTTCTAAGAAATAAAATGTTGAATGTTTAAATAAAAATAAAATTACACAAAAAATAAAAAATAACAATTACAAAAAATAAGAATTAAAATAAAAATAAAAAATAAATTAAAGATGGTAAGAAATTTTTAATGTGAGGTTGAATTGAAAAGAATAAAAACATTAACAAACAAAAAATTAATTAAAAAAATGAGGTCCAAAATAGGAAAAATAACAACACACTATAAACTTGGATCAAAAGGTAAAGTTAAAAACAATAAATTTTTTATAAAAGGGTCAAGCAAAAAAATTAAAAAATCTAATGAATAAGAATCAAGATGAAAACATCAATACCTAATAAAAAATAAATAAACATGTAGAACTTTTCAATTTGTTTTTTACATTCCTAAATGTAAATTGAAAAACTTATGCATGCAAATAATTAAATAAATCAAAAACTATTATGTAAAGAAATAAAAAAATTCATTAACGATAAATAAAAACAAAATTAAAAAGACTGAGAGACAAATTTAGATCAAGATATTTATCGCAGTATGAGTCATTTATCTGGTTATATTTAATAAATTTATTTATTAAAATCATTTTATAATAGAAATCAACACATATATAAAATTTATTGAATAAAATAAAAAGAAAAAAATATCATGAAAAGATGCACATATTAAAAATATTATAAAAATAAATATTTTTTTATTTCTAAAAATAAATTTAATATATAAAAAATATTTAAAAAGTTATAGAGGAATCATACTAACCTTTTCAAAAATTAAACAAATCCAATATAATTAAAAACTTATTATTATTTAAAAAAGTCTAAATAAGAAAGAAAAAAATTACAGAGAAGTAAAATACAAACTTAAAAATTGTTTATAGAAAAACATATAAAAAAAGTTTTAATTAAAAAAAAACCAAAACTATATACATATGAAAAGAATGAGATCATGTCAGGTACCTGCCCATGAATAAAGGCTTTTACGAGGGCCTTTATTTTTTTTTGTAAGTTAATGGGGCGAAAGACGTGTTGTACGCCCCAATTTAGCTTTAACAATCTATGCATCGTCTCATATCCTTAAATTTCTGCTATGATGGTGGTCGGAAAATTTGGGTCGTTTTTTTTTTCTTTTTAAAAATCTATTTTCAACCTAAAACATCTAAAAAATACTCTAAAAACCTTGTTAAACCAATTCATAACCTCTAAAAGCACAAAAAACTGCTTCAAAACTCAAAATCAACTTGAAACTAAAAATATTCTTGAGCTCAAATCTATTTTTTTTAGTTACTTATAAGGTAAGCAAAACACCTAATTTAAAATTCTCTTATCATATGGAACCACTTGGATAAGAAATTTATCGTTTTGGTGGTCGGAATCGTTGCAATGATAACTTTCTCTTTAGGCCAGAATTTAGTGATTACTCTCTCTCTCTCCTTGTCCAAATAAGACAAAAAATATTGAAAATGAACTTTGGTATCAAAATTAATGTTTTTATAATTAGAGGGACTAGTCATTTAATAGCTAAAAAGACAGGGCACTTAAATGTACCTTTTAAATTAATTTGAAAGGCACCACTTATTTTATCCAAATTTTTCACTTCAATCTTCTTAGTTTCAATCCAATCATCTCTTAAAAAAACAAGCAATTGAGTGATAATTTAAACTAAAACGGGTTTAGTTATGCAATGAAAAAATTTGAGGATCAAATTGAAAATTTTAAAAAAAAATCATTGCTTCAATCCACAATGATTTGTGAGAAGATGAACAGTTATTTTAGCTGCAATAAAAACCTTCACATGTTTTAGCTTTATACTTAATTTACCAACCCGGTTATGATCAAAGATATAAAGTGTGTTTGAAATTGTAGTAGATATTTTTTTAAAAGATTTTTTTTACTTAAAAATATATTAAAATTATATTTTTTTTATATTAGCATATAAAATGATATAAAAACATATTAAAAAAATAATTTAACATTAAAAAAATCAAAAAATTTGAAAAACATGGTTCAACTGCACAAATAAATAATGTCATAATAATTAAGATAATTATAAAATCAATGTCTTAAGAATTCATTTAATAGTTAATAGTTTAAAATTTTAAGGTGGGTAGAGTGATTATTTGACTCAATATTGCAGATTTTTATAATTATTATTTATTATCTTAAATAATAGTTTATTTTCTATTTTGAAATGCTCTATAATTATTATCCATTATAAAAAAAAAATGTTCATTAGTATTTTTTCTATTATATCCATGATTACTACTGTCATTCTTTTAATCCAACTACTTGCTCGTTTATTTATCTTAGATATTTCATGATTTGTTTAAATAAAAAACCAAAAAAGAGAGAAAAAAGTAAAAAAAATAATAATTAAATAATGATATCATTTATATTTAGACTTTATAACATTTATTTTTCATCAACAAGAAAAAATGAAATAACCTTATTATCTCGAATTTGTCACTCTTCTTATCAAGTCATGTACAATGTAGAGTGAGTGTTTAATTTTGTATGTCATGTTAAACATCACCTTTTATTATTTTCCTCAACTTAGCAGAGTGGATCTCAACTTAGGAAACATAACATTTTTCATTAAGTGATTTTAACAAAAGTCCTTAATTGATAAATAAAACTAGTTTAAAGGTAAATTTGATATAAAAAATAATTTTCGGATATATTTGAGGTTTTCTCAAAGAATTATAGTGTATAAATATGAAGAAAAAAAATGCATGCTCTAGGATTCGGAACCTTTTTTATTTATTGGTAAATAAACTTCTCACTAGTAACCTAATCCATCAATTTGACGTGTATTGCATTCTAAAACAAAGTGTAGTATTGAAAAAAAATTTATTTAAAAAATAAATGATGTGGCATGTAATTAGTTGCACTTTTTTAATCTATATGAAAAATCAAATGAGAATTAAACTTTGGGACAAGAGGAGTTAGTAGCATATAGAGTAATTATTTTAAAAGATAATTTGGGTAACAGATAAAATGTAGTATGACTTAGAAAAATTAAGATAATATGTTTTTTAAAATATTAAAACGATAAAATATTAAATTAACTCAGATAAACTTAAATTAACCTATTAAATTTATTGTTTAAGTCATGATACCTGATAACCTAATACAAGGCAAATAAAAAATTTATTAAACTTAATTCTTAATCAATCCAATGTTGAAGGATATAATTAAAATAAAATTCAACTAAAAAAATAAATTAAGTCAACTCGAGTTAACTTGTCTAACATGAGTTATGAGATCGGGATAACTCTATAGAAAACAAATCAAAACAAAATTATGAAGATCAATTTCCAATCAACCTAATATTAAAAGATAACATTACAAAAAAAACTCAATTAAAAAAACATAAAAAAAAACTATCTAAGTTAACAGACCAAACCCACGAACTTGGTCATAAGACCAGGATAACCTCATAAAACACAAACCAAAATAAATTTATAAAGTTTAACTCTCAACCAACCTAATATTAAAGGATGAAATTGAAAAAAAAATTCAACTAAAAAAAGGACAAAAAGATCTGTGTCTATCGACCTATATCATGATCAGGTCATAAGATTGTGATAATCTCATAAGAAAATTAACTCAACACTAAATGATTAAATTGAGAAAAAAATAAAAAAAAATGACTCCATAGAAAAAATGACCTAGATTAACTCGAATTAACTTGTTAAACCCGGGTCAATAGATTGAGATTAACTCTATAGAAACCAAATAAATAAAAAATAAAATTCAATTCTCAATCAGTCTAATATTGAAGGATTAAATTGAAAATAATCAATTAAAAAATGACAAAAATTATACGAGTCAACACGGCTAACCTGTAACCTCGCGAGCTGCGTCAGAAGACTATGATAACCCCATAGAAAATAAATAAGAAAAAAATTATGACGCTTATATCTCAATGAACTCAATGTTGAAGAATGAAGTTAAAAAAAAAAATTAACTATAAAGATGACAAAAAAATAACCCAAGTTAACACTGCTAACCCACAAAACTAGTGACCTGGTAGCAAGTATACCCGACAAACCCAATGTTGGGAATGAAGTTGAAAAAAGAAACTAAGTTTGTAATAATAATAAAAAAAAAACGCTCACAAATGTAAGGACCAAAGTAAAAAAGGATTTGGCTTTTCATTGTTCATTGCTACAATAAAAATAATTATTAAGTTCAATTCTTAATCAATTTAATGTTAAAAGATGAAATTAAAAAAAAAGAATTAATTAAAAAAGACAAAAGAATTACCTAAGTCAACAAGGCTAGCCTGCAAAACTCATGATCTAAATAATAATACCGAAAAACTCTATAGAAAACAAACCAAAATAAATTATGAAGTTCAATATTTAGTAAAGCTAATATTAAAAAAAAAACAAAAAAAACTAAGTTTAAAATAAAAACAAATCCTCACAAATGTGAGTACCAAAGCAAAAAATAGCTATGCTTTTCAATGTTGATTTTTACGTTGAAAAACATGCCCTTTCAGTCAATGTTAGTGAAATAATATTAAGCTACATATGAAAAAAGCAATTATTCAGTGAGATAGATGTCTTATGCCCTTTGTTCAAATAAAAATAAAATAAAATAAAAAATGAAACATTTATCAGATAAGTGAGATCTCTATCATAAAAAAAATTTCAGCTCTATAATTGTGATTTAATGAGCTGCTTATGACTATTCAAACGAGCCATCTCAATATAGAACACTCTAAATTGTAATGCATATATTACCTAAAATAATCCATGTTAAGAAGACAATATGGGTCCGGATATGCTAGATCAATTATATAAAAGTTTATAATACATTAATTATGTGTCACTTATAACCTTATTATTTTTCAATTTAATCCTTTAGTGACCAAATCATTAAATCATGTAATATAGTTTTGTAATATTTGTTTAAATTGAATAGGCATTAAGAATGTAGAATATAGTATTTGCCCACATGGTTAGTGACCAAATCATTAAATCATGTAATATAGTATTTATAGGAGATTTGACCTCGTAATAATGAAATTAAGCTTTGATATCAATTTCATATAGATGATTTGATAGAAATTTCATCTCTTTTCCTAGAGGATTTAATACAAATTTCAGTATTACTCAATAAAATAAACAAAAATAATAGTTCTATTACTTTAAAAAAATATTTTTTTTCACATCTAACCAATAAAAAAATTAAAAAGTAAAAATAGTATTTTTACCTATTACTAAACAACTACCTCCTAGATAACCTAAATAAATAAGACACAATCACTTAATCTTTTCTTGCTACTTGTGATCAAGATTAAGTTCTATAACCTATATAAATATTTAGGTATTTTTAATATATATTTTTTAAAAAAATATTTAAATAGTATGGGGTTTGACTCCATATAATTTTGTCAACTTAACGGGTCCAAAAAGAACCCAAATGACTGATAAAAATATAATTTGACTAAAATAATTTTAATATAATATTTTAAAAAAATATTGAGATGGAAACATATTGAATCAATCCAGTCAACTCGGGTTAAAAAAATTTATGAAACTCAATTCTCAATCAATAAAATGTTAAATAATAAAATTAAATAAAATAATTAAATAAATAAAAAACTAAAAAACAAATAAATCAAGTTAACCCTAGTTAACAAGCCAAACTCGAAACCCATTTCATATAACCATGATAACTCCCTAAAAAACAAATAAAAAAATTATGAAGTTCAACTCCAAATCAACCTAATATTAAAGGATGAAATAAAAAATATATTAAACAAAAGACAAAAATAATAACTGATTCAACCCGAGTTAATTTGTCAAACTCGTGATCTAAATAGTGAAACCAAAATAACTTCATAGAAATCAAATAAAAAATAATTATGAAGTCTTATTCCAAATCAACCAAATATTAAAAGATAAAATTAGAGAAGAATTCAACTAAAAAAATAAAAATTCTGAGTTAACAGGCCAAACTCACATTTCAGATCATGAGATAAGCAAACCTATTGAATAATAAATTAAAAAAAATATTATTCAAATAAATAGTGTTTTTTAAGAAATGAAACAATGAGTACCCCCTCATTTAATTTCTGGGTTATATATAAATATAAGAGTTGTATTTTAAAATAATAATGAATACATGAAGAATTTTGATTCCATAAAGAGAGAGAACTATATTATGCTTTGATAGAGAGGGAGATCATTAGCCATTGAATATTTGTTGTGGCAACTAAACTAAAATTAGTAAAATAGAATAATAAACATCTTAAAAACCTCTAAAGATACAAAGTAAAATAAAGTAAAATAAAGTGTTTGTTCATTTCATTTCATTTATAATTATTGATAATCACTAATTCCTTCGGATACAAAGGCAGTACACAAACTCAAAAACTTGGATATTCTTCTCCATTGCATTTTTTCCCCTGAGAGCATTGCAAAAAATATCATGATGTACCAAAAAAATCAAGTAGTATAAGAACAAGATTTATATGTAATTAGTTTATTTCTTAGTTTTAGCAATTTAATTCATTCTTCATAGTTAAGATAGTCAGTAACTAGTACTTGTAAAAGGTCTTTTTTGATGAATTTGGAGACTCTTCGATGTTTAAATAAATATCTTTTTCAAAGAAGAGACAATGATATGTTAGAAAGAGACTCTAAAATAAATATGTAGTAAATAACAGAGAATGTGTATTTAGTGACTTTGAAGGATTTATAGAGTTTTTATAGCCTATAAATCTTGTTTCTTTTTTTTTTTTTTATGGAGAGAAGGAACTGAAATATCATCTTACCTTGATAACTTTATAGAGAGATAAATATCACTTACACATCATTAATGAGGAATAAACTATAGATCATTCTAAGGACTTTTATATACCCAATCGAGTAGAGAGATGAATATCTTTTGACTTTAACATTTTATGTTAAAGGACATGATAAAAAATAAAAAATAAAAAGTCTTGTGGCTCAAAATAAGGCTAAAAAGATCATTTGTTCTACATCTATCTAGGCTTTGCGAGATAAGGAGCCTATGGATATTAAGTCTATTAACTTGTCAGCCCCACATGTACTTGGACTCAACACATAGCTGAGCTTAAAGATATTGGATTTAGCAACTTACCAGACTTATATGTATTTAGACTCAACACGTAACTAAATCTAAGGATGATGGGTTTTCACCATGCCTTTAGTCCTTTTTAAACATGGATTTTAAACAAAGAAAATAACGTATATATAAACACGTTGATCCATAAGACATTTTCTCCTCATTAATGATATGTAAGAGATATTTTTTCCTTCTTAATGATGTGTAAAGATATTTATCTCTCTTTAAAGTTATCAGGTTAAGATAACATTGCAACCCCTTCTTTACACAAAAATACAAGATTCATGGGCTATAAAAATCCTATGAATCCTTCAAAATCACTAAGTTCACAATCTTTATTATTTACTGCATATCTATTTTAAGAGTTTCTTTCTAAAATATTATTGTCTTTTCTCTAAAAAAAAAATACTTATTTAAACATCGAAGAGTCCTCAAATCTACCACAAAGAACTTTTTACAGATACTAACTACCTTGGCTTACCATGCATCAATTGCTTTGACTAAAAAGAATTGATCAAATTAGTAGGACTAAAAGATTAACCATTAATCTAAAACATAAGTCTTATTCTTAAACTACTTAGATTTTTTGAGATATCATCACAAATAAAAAGAAAAATAATTTTTTTTCATAAAAAAATATCTCTTAAAGAGTTTGATAATCATATAATAAAAACATGACATTATATCTATTTTTCTCCCCATTCTATTTTTTTATTGGTCTTTTAGAAATTTTAGTTGTCTTCAATTTAGTCATTTTGAAAGTCAAAGTTTACAAATAACAATTTTTTATTATGTCTTTTGGTACCTTTTAAATTTACAATTCAAGAATGCATAAGATTTTATACAACATATAGTTAAATAAATTATAATGTACCAAATTCTGGTGTTTTTTTTAATTTTTTATTTTTCATAAAAGAACTAATGAAGGGAGTACTTATCAATTTATGTTATTTATATAAAATGAAAGATGTCAATGTGAGAACCATAAATCAACTCCTTTTTTTTCTCTTAATTAATGACATAAATTATAATCTTGAGTCTTACCTAATGATAATATCACATCTAATATCGTAGAGACCACACACTCTTTTCTAAAAAGAGGGAGAACTAATTGTTTAGAGGAAGGAAAAGATTTTATATTGGAAATGAGTCATTACCTAGTATTATAGTCACTAAAAAACTGTAATTGGTCTTCATAATTTTAAGATAAAAAATTGATTATACCAAAGAAAAGATATTATCACTTTAAAGTATCCTACATGAGGTAAACTACATTAGTACTTAACTTTTATTCCTGATGGTTTATTATGTCTAATCTACCAGTAGTCTATTTATATGGGTAATAATAGGTTTACTGTAATGAGTTAAATCGTGGATGGTTAGTTTAAGCCAAACTATTTCAAGGTCTTTTTATCTTTACCACTTCAAATTATTATCTTTTAATAATGCTCAATGAATTAACATGTCTACAACTAGTGACTTCTAATAATGACTTATGGTCAATAATTTATCAAGTCATTCCAATGAATAACTAGTGGGCTTGTATTGGGCTCTTTGAACCCAACCCTAAATCTTATGAACAATTCATGGATAATATCTTGTTAAGATTTATACATCATATAACAGCTAAGATTCACTCGTAATATTCACTAAATGAATGAAGATTGTTTGTCTGAGTCCTATCCAAGTAATGACCATCATAAGCCATCAATTTGGAATATGATCTAGTAATATAAGATCTTTTATGGACTAGGTTTTAACAAATAACCATTTTAAGGTTCACTTGTATTTAAGGTGTTTTATTTAACAATCATTTTATTATGACTCCAACTTTTTTTAGTTGCCCCTCATTAGTGTTTGAACACGTTAGTGGTATGACTCGTATATGAACATTTACAATAAGTGGACAACCTTTTGAATTTTTATTATCTTGTATATGTGATGATTTTTTTAAAAGGCCAATACTTCTAATTTTTTAATGAATATTTGACATAGGCATTTCTAAGACTTATTATTTTTTATTTTTTTAAAAAATAATGGGTTTATTATTTTTTATTTTTAAAAAAAATAATGGGCTAGTCCTCTTAATATCCAAGGGCATTTATTAAGTTCATTCACTTCAAATACCAAAAGTGAATAGCAAAACACTTTAAACATGATTTTTTAAAACAAAGATGGGTTGTTTTGAAGATTTTAAATGCCAGCCCATTAGGCTTTTAATGTGGGTTGAAACTCAATAGGAATTGCCAATTTGTTCCAAGGACCAATGATGCATGGATGAATGGTTTTGATTCATCTTAGTTGAAATCTAATAAGAAATAACTAATAATTATTGATGTTTTGATCATTTCAGGTTTAAAACTAAAATAGAAGGTTATAACAATATCTAAAATAAAAGATCATGTTAATAATGCAAGATAGAGTTTAAAGCATGGGTCTCAGCTATATACAAGGATTCTTTAGATAAAAGAGTTTTGACGTGACTAGACTTTAGTGATATTTAGGTTTCTTAAAAAACCTACCATGATTGGCTTGAGCTAACTATATAGACTGAAAAAGGAAAAGGATAAACTTGAAATATATAATGTAAACCCTGAACTCCATATATATCCAAGTATATCATCATCACATCATAAGAACATCCTATCACAAAGGAAACAAAATGCATGTTCATACATATATGACTGCCTTCAGTTGAAGAGTTGTAATACCTAATGGTTAAAAAGATCGAATAACAAGCAATCTCATATTTTTTACATGTGTGCTTATATTTTATGTTGTATATTTTGTTTTTATCAACATGATATCAAAATTATTTTTCTATTAAAATGTTTTAAGCTTCAAAATAGGATTCTCATTGATATTTTTTATTAAGTATATCATATCAAAAAACAAGGAAAACTAATCAACTATTAGGTTAATCATTTCTAAATACTATAAGTTTTCTAAAAGTGCATTGTAGTATAAGAGTTAGATTGCATTTCATATGCACTCTTAGTTTATTTCAATTAATTTCTTTTTTGTAAGATGTCAGTTTATTTATACCCATTCAGTAACTAATCATTTATCATCCAATTATCAAATTCGATATAGTATAAGTTGTTTATAAGATTTTAAAACTCGTACCAATTAGAGGGATGTTTATAAGATTTTAAAACCCGTACCAATTAAAGGATGAGACGTACATGAAACAAGCTTTTAATAATTTTTTACTTGACTATATCATAGATATTATGCATTAAAAATTTTAAATTTGCTTTTAAAAGTTAAATCCTTGATCTCAATATCTTATAGTTGTAAGTCCTTATTTTGTTATTCCTGAAGTATTTGTCAAATACAAAAATATATATAATTATAAGACCCCGAGAGGAGGAAAGTTATTATGATATGAGTTCACTAAATCATAATTCAATGCTAAAAGTAAGGAGTTGATATTCTAGGCTTCTAGTAACTTAAGATGCTATCATGCTATAAAGACATAGAAAAAATATATTATACATTGCTAAAACAAGATACAAGATGTAAGAAAATATCTCAGTGTCAAGCAGGCCAATTCTATATAAATATTCTAATAAGGTTAAGCTTTCAAGGCTTGTTAAATACAATAGTTGAGTCTTGTGATAGTTTACTCATAACCTATATACTTAAAATTTCTTATAGTTAAACCATAAAAGGTAGCTATATGAAAAATGGTTGGTGATTTAATTATATAGTTTATTTGATTTTGAACCACTAAAGATTTCTAGCATAATCAAATCATCATAATAATTTATTTATGGTGCCTTAGTTTATTTAAAGCTGGTGAGTTTGATTAATAAATAATATTTATATTAAACAAACATTATATATATATATATATATAATGTCATTAAAAAATAATTTTAGTATCTTGTTTTATAAAAATGGTTTAAAATTAGCATGAGACAATTTCACTAATTTTTTGTCCGTCTATGTAAAGCATAAATTACATAAAATAAAATAATAAAATATAATCTTAACATATGCAACAAAAATAACATAGGGTTTAAATAAACATATATGACTATAAATTGATTCTCACATAAATACGAAGGTTAAGTACTTATAAACTCTCAAGTTAAAATTTTAAAAAAATATTAAAATATGTATGTGTATTAAACAAGTTTAAATAAACAGGTGATTGAGAAAAATAGTTGTGGACCATAAAGGTTGAAGATAAAATGTTTAAATGTGAATTTCTAGTTATAGTAGAAATTACAAATGAAAGATAAATAAATAAATAAAAGTAAATAAATAGTGTATATTAGAATATGATGTTACCATAACGTTAGTCAATGAATACAAATGAATTCGATCAACTACGATATCAAATTATATCAAAAAGTAAAAGAATTACATGGAATTATCAAAGAGACATGGATTAAGTAAAAAATTGTAAATTAAATAAAAAAAAAAAAGCCCCTGCCTTATACTTTCGGCCAATGGAAGAAAGTAAAAGCTTTCTTCTTCTTTTCTTATTGGTTTTTTTCTCCAAATTGCTTATGAAAAACTAGGTTTTATGGCGTGATACAAGGGATTACGAGGGCTTAAACACGAGAGGAATCAAGTGAGAGAAAAGTAGGGTTTAGAGAGAGAAAGTAAGGAAATTAAAGGAGGAAGAAGAAAGATGAAATAGGCTAGAAGTAGCAGAAAACCTCAAATAAATGAAGAAGGAAACTTGGTGTTATGAGGGGTTGAGGGGCCGATCAATAAGGAGAAAAAAGAATTGGGTTTAACTTATTTGAATGCTTGTTTATTTTATGTAATTAATGTGTATTGATATAAAGATGATGAGTGGAGATGAATTCAATAATTTTATTTAGTCGTAATTTAATTTTTAATGTGCTTAGATTTAAGAATTTTTAAAAATAACTATGGGAATTGTTAAATTATTGTGTTTTTGGTTTAGTGAAGAGAAAATTAATGTTATTGGTGTAAATTATGAATGAAAAAGGACCACTTAGGGCCGACCATGTATGGGATTTTAAGGAAGATTGGATAGTTGATAGAAGTTTTCATGAATTGCGATTTTGTTTCATGTGTTATTTGAGATGAAGATATTGGAAATGAATTCGTTAACTATGGTGTAGAAGAAAACATAAGAAATTAATGAATGGAACCTATAGTATTTATTACATGCTAATAAGGTATCAGAAAGTTAATGTGTATAATTAGAAAAATTGTTATTAATTTAATATAAGGTTGGTTATGATGTGAATGGAATAAATAATAGGAGGTATAGAAAAGATTATGTTAAGATAAGAGTATCTATTATATGTGGGTGTTATGTTCTTGAAATATCGGTGGAATTAGATATAAACATGAATTATGGAAATTAAACTATATATATATATATATATATATATATATATATATATTCAAATGCATTTGAAAAAGGCTTTTTCAAATGCTTTATGAAACTCAACCTAGTACCATGGGGTATAGATTGACAAAAGAGGGTTGCTTTACCGGGCATGATGAGCATCTCTTCATGGTTATTTGGGCTTAGGCTTTATAAAAAAAATTAAAAAAAAAAGAGCAACTTGAATAGCATTTGTTTCTTTTTTATTCTTTCGAGAATTGATTTTTTTTTTAATTACAAAGGGAAAATGAATTCTGCCATCAAAATATTTCAAAGAATGTGAAACACAAGGTACACCGGAGATCATGCCACGGGAAGCTAAGCTTGACCAAAATGTGAAAGTAAAGCAAAATTTGCCCATAATCTTGAACCAAATCCGCCATGTCCCACAAGAAATAAGCACGCGAGCTCGTCTCCATTTACACTCTTGACACCTGGTCATATGGTGACTGTACAGAGGAAAAGGGGGGAAGGGCATAACGGAGACACAGCGTGCAAGAAGAAATCTCACTTCGTGGGAATTAAGGAAAAGATGAAGGATACTTCGGTCATTTCAGCGCTAGATTATTTTGAACAGCAAAGGTAGGGGAAAAAAATAAAGAAAAAAGGAAGCAATCCACCCGGGTCGGCTTGTGGGGGCGAGGGAAGGTAGAGAAATCGAGAAAGGAAGGAAAAGCCATTTGAGCCAGAGAAACCCAAAAAAAAAAAAGTTAATAAAAAAAAAAACCCATCAATTGTGTGTAGAGGAGAAGGTGGTGCTTTCTTTCTGCCATCCAGTTCCTATCTCACCTATTCCCTCCTCGCCTCAGGCTGCTCAAAACTTCTCTCTTTTCATACCCTCGGATTGAATGCATTTTTATCATTTGAAATCCATGAAAAGTTTGATTGATCTGCTCTTATAATTTGGTGCTGCTTGTGTTGTTGATTTCTATCCTCCTTCTCAATCAGCCTCTGCTTTTTCCTTCCCTTTTTTTTTTCTTCGTCTTCCTTCTCAAATACATGGGGAGAACAAGAACAACAACAAAACAAGCTGTTGACCCAAATGGATCTGCAACCCAAAATATGTTAGCAATTGCAAAAGAGCCCAGATACAGAGGAGTACGAAAGAGACCGTGGGGAAGATTCGCTGCGGAGATTAGAGATCCCTGGAAAAAGACCAGAGTTTGGCTGGGCACCTTCGACTCTGCAGAGGATGCAGCGCGTGCCTACGATGCGGCTGCTCGCAACCTCCGCGGAGCAAAGGCCAAGACAAACTTTCCTATCTCTACAACGAACCAGTTATTCAATCATCAAAATCAAAACCAAAGCCCAAACGATCCTTTCTTGGATCACCACAGTATAAATCCCCAAAGACCCACATCTAGCAGTTTGAGCAGTACAGTGGAGTCTTTCAGTGGTCCTAGGCCTCCGCAGCCAACAACAACAACAAAATCGGGAAATGGGCCAAGGAGATCTCATCCACGGATCCCACCGGTTGTTCCAGAAGATTGTCATAGCGATTGCGATTCATCTTCTTCGGTGGTTGATGACAGAGATGTCGCATCCGCTGCTTCTTCTTTGTGCCGCAAGCCTTTGCCTTTCGATCTAAATTTCCCCACGTTGGACCAGGTTGACTTTGGCTCTGGTGATGATCTCCACTGCACTGCTTTATGCCTTTGATGATGATGATGATTAATGGTTAATGATATATGATTCAATCTCTTTTTCTTTTTTTTTGTTAATTTTAATTTTTCTTTTTTTTTTCTATGATGCGGAAGAAAAGAACAAAAAAAAACAAATTACGAGATTGGATTATGAAGACAAAAATGACCGATCTTCTTTATTATGTAGCGATGGTTTTTTATGAGAAAAAAAATCCTACTATTGTTTTTCTCTTAATGATTTTTTTCCTATTTTGAGAAGGAGAAATCTTGTTTACTCGACTACTGCAAAAAAAACAAGAAGAAGAAGAAGAAAAGAAAACCCATCATTTAGGTTGTAACAGAAAATTTTTATTAGAAATGTTGTTTTCTATTTGTATTGAGCTCTTTTTGATGCATATGCATTTCTGACAAGTTGTGCCTGAAGAGCAATGTTGCTGAACATAGAAAGTGAAAGCTTGTTCCCTCTTTGGGACAGGATCTAGGATGCCTGTTTCTTATTCAAGGATTCTCAAATAGTTATGCTTTTGGTGGTTGCATCCATATGAGAAGGAAGGAAGTTTAAAAAGAAAAGTACTTTTCTTTCTTCTTTATACGATGGTTTTGGAGTTGTAAATTAGGCTATTATTGATGTATGTGGTGTTTCAGTGGATAAAATAACCTTTTGTTATCCCTCCCAATTTCTACCAGCAAGCAATGTTTCTTGCATTTCAATTCTGTCAACCATGAAAAGGGTTTTCTTTTATACTGCTCTTCTTTCTTCAGTAGTATACATTTGTTATTGGGAGCAAAAACCAATGTTTGAACTAGATGAACACCTGCCCAGGGTTCGCTGGTGCTTCAAGTGAAGTAAATACAAATATGGGTGTGGTGATCTTTGTTTGAACTAGATTTGAGGAACTTTCACCAGATCTGGTTTCGCTGGTGCTTCAAGGAAAGTAAATACAAATATGGGTGTGGTGATCTTTGTTTGAACTAGATTTGGGGAACTTTCACCAGATCTGGCAATTTACCGATCTGGAGAGTGGTTTTGTTAGCTTTCCTCTCTTCAAACAATAGTCTGGGACGGGAGAGTGGGAAATCCTTGTGTTTTTTTTTTTTTTTTTTTAATTTGTGGTCTCCTGTAGAGTGTTCTTGCATCTCTGAAGATTGAACTAATGCCTTCGACTTCGATGCATGAAGATGGTGATGGAGTCGGACAAAGAACTGCTTGTTCCGGCCTAGAGAATGGTTTAGGTCTGGTAAGAGTTGACATGGGTGGAAAATCTCCCACCGGCCCCACTACGATTGACAATTAATACATCGGAGAACATTCAGAATTGGTAACAATGAGTGCCATGTTGGAGCCATTTAGCCACTGGCCCATGGTTATCAAGTAAAAAGCTAAAACCACTCGGTGCGGATATGCATAGCAGGATGATGAAAGTACTTCTACCAGATGAAAACGGTCCAGGAATGGAATTCATGTAGTTTGCCAATGAAATGCAAACTTTAATTATTTTATAGCTGGATTACACTCCCACCGAAAACCTGGGATGATTACCACTATGGTGTTTAAGCTGGACACCACCACTTGCCGGGAAGTTTTCTTGTTCAAAATGAACAGCAGCATCCCACAAAATACGTGGTCGATAATTTCAGTCGAGCTTGATGGAGAGATGGCGTGGGAGAGAGGAAATCCTAGCAGCATCAGTTTTAAGCCTAGTGAGTATGTCAACGTCAATTAAATAAGTTATTGGTGGCTAAACCAGAGTAGCCGGAAAGGAGTTGGGGATTAGCTTTACTGACTACGACGGGCATGAGGGCATACCTCGAAAATTCTCTCATCACAAGAAAGTTAACTTGGGAGAGAATGCAGCTCAGTCAAGAGAAGATTCAGGTTAGACGGAAATGGCATATACGGGGCACGGCGGAGAGGATGCTCTGATATTCTCAAAAGAAGATAGGCACGAGGCGCCGTTGGAGTAGGTTACAATTGACATTGGATTAACTTATGATTCATCCAAAAAAAAATATAAATAATAATAAATTTTAATATTCGTATATTAAAATAATTTAAAAATATTAAAAAAAATATTAATTTAAAGTAAAAAATATTAATTTAAAGTAAAAAAAATTAAAAAAATTTTAAAAAATATTTTTAAAATATAAAAACAAAGATGATATAAGAAAAACATTTACCACCAAAAACCAAAGACAAGGACTCTATCTAAGCCTTTCTATGATTAAAGAAATAAAAGACAAGGACTCTATCTAAGCCTTTCTTTAATTTTTTTAGAATATTGATTAAAATCTTAAATTAAATTAAATTTATAAAAAAAATCAAAGAAGAGGGGAGGCCTCTCATTTTCATTAAAAAAAAATCTAATTGATTTGAAAATTTATTTTTATTTTCTTTTAAATACCCTAACTTGCATCTATTCATTCCATACTTCGTTATGTCTCTTCTTCTTCAACTAAAAAGTGGAAAAGTGCTGGCAAGACGTCTTCCAATAGGTTAGTGTCCAGAGTATAATTGACTTAAAGGTAAAATAATATATTATTAATTTATTTTATTTTTACATGTATTCTAAGAAATATAATTAAATTTAATGATATGATATGATTTAGTATTTTTATTTCAAATATAAAAATTGTAATAGATTATCATATGGAATTAAATTAATTCCACGTGTGATTTGATTTCAAATTGACATTTACACTTCTTTATGTTTTGAAAAATAATTTTATTTTAGCTGTTTTATGGGATTTTTTGTTAAAAAAAAGGGCATAGAAGACGAAAATATGAAAATAAATGGGTATATAAAGTGAGAAATCTTTAAAATGATATATTCTTCAACTAAAAAGTGGAAAAGTGCTGGTATGTGAAAAAAATATGAATTGGATATATATGAAATAATATATCAAATATATAAAGGTTGGGAGGATTAATTTTAAGGGGAGAATGGTGCCATTTTAACCTTCATCGTATTAATCTAATTCTTAGGAGTCAAAAAGAGGTATTTAAGAGCCGTAAAATGGATGAGAAAAATAGATAATAACTCTGATTTATAAACAAAAATTAAGAATTAATTTATTGTTTCAAGGTGAATATAATTGGATATGAGGCTCCAAATAAACTTACAAATATCATTAAAATAATATTTTTTAAAGTATTAACCATTAATCCATCAAAATAAGTCATATAAATGATATGTACATCTTTTAAGGATAAATATGATTTTTTATTTTAATTTGGTAGATGATATGCACCTTCTCTAAGGACTTTAATAATGATATATGGATCTTTTTGATTAGATGACCACTTACCAAATTTTAGATTGTTATGATCAATTCATAATATGGTCTTGCATGCTTAATCACCCGTGAAAAAAGATCTTTTATCAAAAATGTTTGTTGTTTACTTCATTAACTTTTTTCTTATTAGCTATCAAATGATCCAATATATTAAATTTTATTTTATCCAAATTTTATAATTTTGTTAACATAGCTTATTGACAACATGTGTTGTCTATATTGCACTGTGCAACCTTTATAAGTGATTATATTGTAAGTTTTATGAGCAATATTGTATGTTGGTCACAAATTAGATTAAAGGGTGACATTCCTAAAATAATTTTATTTGAAGTTCTATATGTTCATAGTACTTTCAACAATACACCATACCAAGCTTTAAGATTGTTTATGAGTCATTTATTGTATGTTAAGAATCAAAGTCTTATTTGTTAATTATGATCACCAATAGGCTTGGACATAATTCGGAGTAGAATAAGTTATTTTTGAATTCCTTTAAATCTTTTTTAGTAAATATTATCCCTTAGTCAATCATAATTGTTTATAGGTGTCCAAATTTGTTAATGATGTGTTTTATAATAATTTTGATAATATTTTCTTCACTGAGTGATTGATAAGGAATAAATTTAACCCATTTATTAAAGCAATATGTAGCAACCCGGATGTAATTATATCTCTTTGAATATAATAAATGTATTTTTATCTTTGAAATGGTTGTAGTTTGACTATTATATTAAGTTTAGTTGATGACATATGCTATATCTAGCTAGATTATTGGCATGTTTTATATCATTTTGCATAACTAATGCAATTCATAACTATACTTAACCAATGACAGTCATAATTCATGATTACCAATTTCATCTCAATTCTAGATTGATCAGCTCTAAAAAGTATTTCACAAACCTTAATCATAACTAATAATGTTTCGTTCGATACGTTGAATCTACCCGTAAACTTTTATTTTATTTCAATTATATCTATTTTTTTTATAATTCAGTCTTTTCCTATTAAAAAAGTCCAAATTCATGCTTTAATTTTTGAGTTTGTCACAAATTGGTATCAAATCAAGCTAACCATAACAAATAGAACAAGAATATCATAATTATTGGAAATAATAGCCAACATGAGACAATAGTAGGTGAAACAACAAAAACAACATCAACAATCTCAATAACAGGTATTACAAGAACTTATTCAATAATTACAAAACATATCTAACAAGGTGAACTAGTTATCAAAAAGTACAAGGAGAAAAGTTTATTGAATCCCCCAAACACTCTATAACTTTGGTTAATAGCCATCACTGTGTGGAGCTAAAATAAATTCCTGATTTAATTGGGATAAACTATTGGATGAATATATAAGTTAACTTAATTTTTTAATTATCACAATACTCCACTAAAAATAAAATATTCATGGTCAATTCAATAAAGAAAAGAGGAACTCATTGAAAATAATAGAAAAGAGAAAAAGTTGATTGTTGTCGTAATTATGACAAAGTAAAATTAGCCAAGTTTGGTATCAAGTAGTTATATTTAATGAGAAGAGTTCAATTATGATGGTTTTTTTCTTTATCTTGCTTGAAAAAAGTAAATTGATTTTAAAAGAGGATTTTTTTTTTCTAGTTTGATTTTTAATTATTTGATCAATTTATAGGTGTTTTGAGTTAAAAGATTGGTTTATTGAGAATTTTAAGGTTTTTCTTAGGATTTTTTTTTTTTGTGTCAACATAGATTAAAAATAGAATTTTAAACCCAACAATATCTTAGCTAATTTTTATAGCTATCCTTGGATAGTCAAAATTTAGACTAAAAAACAACACCTTGTTGTCATTGTTTGTCATTGTTGACAATGATAACTTGTGTTAGATTTTTTTTTTTTTAAATATAAAAAAGATTAGAATGAATGTTGTCTATTTCATGTTAAAGAAAAGGCATGAGCCCATATACGTGGGCTTGATCTTAGATAATTGGTCAGAAGTTGTTGGTTTCTTCTTTTTTATTATTTTTATATTTTTTATTTAATATCTCTTCTTTTTTGTGTGTATTTTAATTTTAATTAATAATCTCTTCTATTTTTTTTCAAATATTTTTTGTTTATTTTTCAAATAGTAGTTATTTTTTAATTATTTTATGTTTTTATAATGTTTTAAAGGGATCATTATAATTTATATTTATTTTTTTATATTTTATATAAATAAACTGTTTTTACACATAAATATTTGCATGCTCATCTAAATAGTGTCAAAAAAAAATTTAAATTTTTTTAAAGTTGATTGATTTAATTTGTTTTAAATTTTTTTATTAAACATGAATAAAAATTTTATATTTCCTTAATTAAAAAACATACAAAAATATCAAAACATACACACATTCACAGACATCGTTTTACTATATAAAAAATTACTTTGGAATCCGGTACACCACCTTGCGTGGGTTTTAAAGCAACCGTTACCTGCTCCAGATGCCAATGTGATAAAAACTCTTCAAGGCTGACTTGCCTCCCCAGCCAACAGCGAAAGGCAAGGTGATAAAAATGCAACCAATTAGAGCTTGCCACTAAACCCCCCTATGCCAGCTCCAATGACAATTTTATTTTATTTTAAAGAAAGAGAGAGAACAAAAATACAATTAGGTAGCACAAGCAACGGAGCTTCGGACGGCTTTGATTTAAAGCTTTGATTATAGAAATGGAAGACACGGCAAAACCTGCACAACATAGCCCATGAAAGAAAATGATTGGCATCCCATGTGGCAGAGAGATGTTGGCCCTTGCTTGAATTACGGGCTGGTTGTCCACGTTTCTGTGCAGGTCCCACGTCCAGCTAGCAGTATATCTTATTTTACACTTCCCGTTCCCATCATAATAGTGTAAATTTATTATTGTAATCACTAATCAGCATGATGGGGTCAACTGAACATGGGTCTTACATTGTTTGTCATAATTTTATTTTTTTAAAAAAATAACATGGTTTTGGACAAAATTTTGTTTCTAAATATTCATTAAAATTAACTTAATCGGGTCTATATCTAGCTGGATTAATTGAATAGCAGGTTAATCCATTAAATTGATATTTAAAATAATTTGAAATAAAACTTATTCTATGTTAGTTTTTTGAATTGAGCGGTTTGACAACTATGCATTTAGAAGAATATAACCAAAAAATGATACACACGCATCCTTTTCAATTCTTTTTATATAGTTAGTTTTTGTCTTATATGCATTGAATATAAAATAATAATAGGAATAATAGTAATTTAAGTTATTGATTTAATTTAATTTTTTTATATGATATTAGAGTTTTGATGATGAGGGGATTACAAATTTAAATTTCATTATTTATATTTATTTAAATAAAAATTAAATATAAAATAATATTTATCTGTGTAAATTTTAAAACAAAAAAACTTTTACTTGAAAGAATAAATTATATCGTCAAATTTTATATAATAGCTTAAACTATTAAATTAAACAAATTAACTAAAAATTATAATAATATATCCATTTATCTTGAAATGTTTTTACTTTTTTTTTCAACAAACTCATCATAGTTTTGTGAAATGAAAATGAAAGGAAAAATATTATAATTTCTAGATGACAGATTTTGGTGTATTTAAAATTAACTAAAAATTATAATAATATATCCGTTTATCTTGAAATGTTTTTACTTTTTGAAAGGAAAAAAATTATAATTTCTAGATGACAGATTTTGATGTATTTGAAATTATTTTTATGATTGTAATTTGAAAAAAAAAAATTAAAATCAAAGATATAATATAATTTAAATTTAAATTTAAATCATTCATAAAAGAATTTAAATTATCTGCGAACCAAAAACTATCTTTGTCCTTAAGAAAAATAGAAAATTTTAATTTCAAGGGTTTTTCTCGATCACTAGAGGGACTGAGGGAGTGATTTCAAAATTAAAAATGGCGATGGATTTGGATTTGGAAACGGCGTTCTGATAACACTGGTCACAATTTGTATGGGTTGTCCAGATCAGAAACCAAGACTAAAAGCATCAATTCCAGTTGGCTTAATTTTTTTACGTAATAAATAAAAATCACCTAAATAAATCAAAAGCCGCTCCTTTTTTTCTTTTTCCTTTTTGGTTCTGCCTATAAATATACTGTTCCAAACGCGATCATGAACTAGAAAAAATCGTTACAAGATCTGTGTTTTCAAGTTGAAACAGTTTCTGTCATCTTGACAGCACTCTCGCTCCTTCTCGATCCCTGGGTCCGGTCTTCCCATTCTCTCTCGAGTCTCAAATCAAACTTCTATGGAAGACAACAACAACAGAGAGTCACTAATAAACCGTAACGATAAATTATCTCGAAGTCAATCACATGCGTACGATGAATTGAAAAGCTTCAGATCATATCTTCGATGGATGTGTGTAGACCAATCAAGCATGGCAACAGCATGTCTATCATGGGCCATGTTCGTTTTTTTTGGCCTTGTGGTGCCTGCAACATCACATTTCGTTCTGGCTTGTTCCAGTTGTGATAGCAAGCATGGAAGGCCTTACGACAGTGTCGTGCAATTGTCATTGAGTAGCTTTGCCACTCTCTCCTTTGTTTGTTTATCAAGATTTGTCAGAAAGTATGGCCTGAGGAGGTTCTTGTTCTTTGATAAGCTTTGGGATGAGAGCGAGACGGTCAGAAGAGGCTACACCAATCAGCTCAACGTATGTTTATCTATCTCTATTAATTATTTATGTGTCAAATCTTTGAGATTTTTTGGAGTCTATTTTTACTGTTCGCGGGCTACTGATTCCCAAAAAGTTGCGCCTTAATTCTCTTTTCTTCTTTCTTCTGGGCAGAGGGAACGGGAGGTTTCCGGCCTGGAATCTCAATTGTTGATAGTTTTGAGAATTCAATTCATTTTTGAAATAGTTTTCCATTTTTCTTAAACCAGTTAACAGGAATGAACTAATGTTGAGTTATTCCAAAATCACAGCGATGATCTAACCTAGAAGTAAGGATTCTTTGCTTCTCAACCACACAAAATTCCATGAAAATGAAAATCAACTTCATGAAAATGCACAGATTGGTGATGAAAATGTATGCTGGAGCTCTAGATTGTTATGAGCAAAAAGAAAGAAAAAAAGAGAACCCTGTTGCCTTAAAAACCCAACGTTGTTTTTCTAAAGCACAGGATCTGTAAGTGATTGTTAGATATTAGAAGAAGAGTAGATTTCCACATATAAAATAAACAACTTCAATTTTTTTCAGCTTTAAGTGGCCGTTCTTTCAGAACTAGCAGCTCTTTCTGTAATATATAAGAGTAGAAATTCATATTTAGGGTAGTCACTTGCTCGCCTCTGGATATATTTTGTATATCCTCACATCATAATCTATCTGACGAAGAGCGCATCAAGTCCATTTGGACTGAGCAAGGTTTATTATGGGCTGAATAACTCTTTGCAAAACATGTTCGAGAGTGTTCATGTCGTCACGAAACAGTTGAATGATGAATCCTATCTCCTTGTCTGGTCATCATCTTGCCAGATTACTTTACTTTATTCTTTTGGAACATTGCAGAACATCCATTATGCTAAGTTTCTTTACGACTTGTTGCGTGGATCCCTTTTTGCTTGTAGAAGTACTTAAATGGTGGTGAGAAAAGATTCTCAAAGAATTATTTGTCCAATGCCACGCCTTAACACCCATCTGATGCCTTCACTATTACGATCGTCTGCTAGATTTTAACATGGAGGACAATTAAGATGAAAAGGAAAAAACAATTTATGCTATTCTAAATTTGGCACATAAAGCTCTTCTACATTTTACTCCGGTAAAATCTTTAGTTAAAACATGTGATGTTCTTATTTTTCATGCAGAGTTCATTGAAGCTTCTGTTGATCTTTGTCATTCCATGCTTTGTAGCTGAATGTGCGTACAAGATATGGTGGTATGCGTCTGGCGCTTCACAAATCCCATTCTTGGGCAATGCGGTCCTTAGCGACACTGTAGCTTGCATAATGGAATTGTGCTCTTGGCTTTATCGTACAATAGTAATCTTCTTAGTGTGCGTTCTATTCCATCTGATATGTCACCTCCAGATCCTACGGCTCCAGGACTTCGCTCGAGTCTTCCAAGTGGACTCTGATGTGGGTTCTGTATTGGCGGAGCACTTCAGGATCAAAAGGCACTTGAGGATCATCAGCCATCGTTACCGTGGATTTGTTCTATGCTCCTTGATTTTGATCACTGGGAGCCAGTTTGCTTCATTGCTCATAACAACTAAGGCTCATGCTGTTGTTGACATTTATAGAGCTGGAGAGCTTGCGGTATGAATTCTCTCCCCTGTGATGATGAATAGTAGTTCTAAAAACCTGCAATTGAGGAAATATTTACTAATTAAACTAGTTTTTGTTAGTAACATGGATAACGAAAGCACTTTTATTGCAAAGGGTAAAGTAATGAATGCCATGGTGTCAACTAATAAGAATGATATGTGTCTGTTCTGTTTATGGCAGCGGCGCTCTATAACTCTCGTCACAGGGCTCCTCATAATATTGCGCAGTGCAACAAAAATCACACACAAGGCACAAGCTGTTACTAGCCTAGCAGCCAAGTGGCATATTTGTGCAACACTAGACACATTTGATGCAACCGAGGGTGAAACTCCAAGGCATGATATTGCCCAAGTCTTTCCAGTTGTGGGCATTGACGGGGAATCAGATGGAGATGATGCTGGTGATGAAGAAGATGAATTGGACAATTCTAAGTTGATTCCAGCCTATGCTTATAGTACCATCTCATTCCAGAAGAGACAAGCTTTAGGTATGTATTACATGCGATGCACCAAAAATCTTCAGCTGTACTGGGTCCTAATTAACCATGTAATTTAGACTTTGAGAATGTGCAGAAACACCAAACAACATCATATGATGTCTGAGGGGAAAAAGGTGATTTAAAATGGACTATCGTAGTCAGTTCTAGAAAAAAGTTAGTGGGATAAAAGAAAAATTTAGGTAGTGATCAATGATATAATGGTGGCTAGGATCAGATGATAACACGAGTCAAATTCTAGGTGGGCTAACTTCAACTTTCTCTGAGAAACGAATACTTTTTCGTTGAATTTGCATGCAATGGGTTGATTATTCTTTGTGATCGAATCCCATCTCATCAGATTTATATCTTCACTTCTAATTGCAGTGACCTACTTCGAGAACAATAGAGCCGGGATTACTGTGTATGGCTTCACCCTTGACAGGACTACACTGCACTCGATTTTTGGTGTTGAGTTAGCTCTGGTCCTATGGTTGCTAGGAAAGACGATTGGTATTTCTTAAGGGAAAAAAACAAATCAAAACACTTTACTGCTTTGAGGGTTATTAATTTTGTTGTGCTCAAGTTCCATGGAAGGATCGTGAAGAGAAACAGGGATGGAGGTTGTTCTTGAGAGGGATTTGTTTATGTTTCCTTCTTTCATCCTGCGCTTAATCCGTTTCTTACTGTATTTTTTTCATCTGAGTTGTTCATTGCCCCATGTGTCATTGTAATTTTCTTGTCAAGTAAAATATAAATAGTAATTTACAGTAATAATAAAAATCGAAAGTCTTTTCTGGATTTTTCAAATTTCTTTATTTCTTTTTAGTAATAATAGCTGAGTTCACGTGCATCTGGTGAGCTTAAGAATTCTGCTTTTTGCTTGCTTTGCTTGGACTGAGAGAGATCTATTTTTGGTATGTAATTACGTCTTTTCTATTTTTAAATTTTCTTTTATTAATATTTTTTTTCTCATTGTATTGACTAGTGACAGTTCATTGAACCAGCGTCTTGTAATTTTTCTTTTTTTTCCTATTCATTAAATATATGTAAATTCATTGTATTTATCAGTGACAGTTCGTTGGACCTGTGCCTTCTGATTTTTCTTTTTTGGTTCTTTGAATTTTTATTTATTTATTTGATGTTAAATTTTTGATGGAATAAATCCTAACTTTTTCAAAGCTGTTTCACCAAGGAAGTGAAAATCAGTAGTATCACAATGAAAACTTTGAGTGAAAGGCAATTGCTTTTTTGTTTCATTTTGATGAGTTAGAAGAATTAGAGGATGAATTATTCTGAGAGATCTTGTACATCAATAGGGTGTTCTATTAATCTTCACTTCTAAGACTGCACTAACTTTTTCTTTAAGAGATTCTTTTAGAAGTGTTAATTTTTTCTTATTCAAAGTCATCTAAAAGTGTTTGACGATGGCTCTTTAAAGATCAGAGCAATACTTAAATATTTTTATATATATAATAAAAGATATTAATAAAAATATTGATGAGTTTTTACGAAGATAAAGAAAAAAAAAGAGAGAAGATATACAATTAAAAAAAAAGAAATAAATAATGTGTTTTTATTTTAGAGTATAAGGTTTTGAATACCTTTCTATATATTTCACTCCTTCTTTATATTACTTAGCTTGACCTGCTTCATACAATATAGGAGGGATGGAGATGTAATTTTATAATAGTAAAATAATATTTTTCTACTACTTATACCATCATATCTAATTAATATATACATGAATATGAACTACTTATTCATATTTAATAGAATATAATGGGTATCATAATTATTAATCTAGACTCAGTGTATGAGAGGCTCAGAGGAGAGTGAGCTTTCAATTACATACTCAATTTGAGGAATATTGCATTCAATTCATGCCCGAAACCTAGAAGAAAATGAGGCACGGACATGTTCAAGCTTGACATGGAGCTGGAAGTAGTCGTGTCCAAGGCCAACGTTGAGTAGATGCGGTCGCGTCTATACCCAACATTGGGCTAGGCGCGGGCATATTATGGTCCAATTTAGAGTTAGACACTAAAAAAGACATAGCTTTACTTTTTAGTTATGATTTTATGTAATAACCTTATAAATAGAATCCTTTTAAATAGGGTTGGTTTATAGAAATCATGACCTATTATATTTAAAATTGATTGGTTCTTACTAGACTTGAGAGATCTTATTTGAGAAAGATCATTATCAATTTCTTTAAAGATTTTTGATAAAATTGGTTTGAAAATAGACAATACTTATTAAATCTGGGTTAAGAATTGACTTGTTTAAAAAGTCGGGTTCTAGGTTATGCGGGTTAATCTTAAAAAAAAAATATTTGAGATTTTAATATTTTCAAGGAAAATTTTTAAAATAATACATATAAATATAAGTTGTATAAAAAGAAATATCAAGTGTGATACAATATAATTATATCGCATTAAAGAGCTACTAAACAGTCTATATTGATATATATATATATATAAAAGAAAATGTAGTATACTAATCCTACGTAGAAAACTTAAGAAATAATTTATGCGAAAGAAGGATAAATATAGTTGCCACACATCAAAAAACATTAAAAAATAATTTATATAAATATTGGTTATAAAAAATATAAATTATTCTATAATTATTTCATGTCAAAAAATTAAAAAACAATTTATTTCCATGAAATTATATAGTTATCCCACATAAAAAAATTTTAAAAACAACTCATATAGCCTAAGTACTCATAACGTAATTTTATAGTTTTTAGATTTATATATAAAAAAACAAGTTATATCTCACTGGGTTTTAAATTAACCTGATAGGTCATCAAAATTTAACCAAGCCACTTATAAACCTAATTTTTTATGATTTGAAATTTAGCTAAGATCTCAGTCACCAAAATCCCAGGTCAGCTTATTAGACTGGACATGGACAAGATTTTGTAAGTAAGCTTGAAACAACTAAAAATTGAGAAACAACCTTCTTTAAATGGCTCGTAGGAATTTCTATACTGATTAAATGGTCTTCCTAGACAGAAGGAATCTATTAGTATAATTATCTTGCACATATATTTTTCTGATATCCTCATGTTTTATTTTAATAAAAGAGTTAATACTTAAATTAATAAAAGTAAAATTTTATTTTATTGGTTTAAATTAATTAAAAAAAAGTAGGATCTAGTTTCAAACTAAAACAAATATTTAGCTTGTTTTTTCCTCTAAAAATTAACTTTTTTTATTTTTCAACTTAATTTTAATTAAAATCAATAAATTTATTAGGGCATATAATTTTTAATTTATTTTATAAAATGTAAATAAAAACTTTTTAATATATAATTAAATATTTTTTTAATAATAATAAATTAATAATACCTATTTTTTTATGTTTAGAAAAAACAGAGCAGTGAAATTAGTTCCATTTAAAGCATGCTTAAAATATAGTAAAGATTGTTTTTTATTTGTAAATGTAAACAGAGCAGTGAAATTAGTTCCATTTAGAGCATGCTTAAAATATAGTAAAGATTATTTTTTATTTGTAAATATATTAAAAAAAAAATATTTTTTATTTTTTAAAATTTATTGTTAATATTAATATATAAACTTTAAATTATTATTTTTTATATTTTTAGATTATTTTGATATTCATATAAAAAATAATTTTTAAAAAATAAAAAATATTTTTAAAAATAATATAATCATTCTCTGGGTTTGTACCGCACCGCAATGCCCAGGACTCTACAAAAAAATTGTAGATCCAACCGTTCCTGTTTCGGGAAAATGCGGTTGCATCACCCCTTGGAATCTCATGTAAACGACATCGTATTCCAAAATTTTAACTTAAGGGATCCTTTGCGTCGGCAAGGAGGTCTCTGCCCCCCGGAAGTACCGGGGCAGAGCAATTACGAAAACAACCAAACTAAAAGGCTTGACATCGTATTCCAAAATTTTAACTTAAGAGATCCTTTGCGTCGGCAAGGAGGTCTCTGTCCCCCGGAAGTACCGGGGCAGGGCAATTACGAAAATAACCAAACCTAAAAGGCTTTTTTCTTTTCTTTTCATATTTTTGCCTTTAATCGGAAATAAGAAATTTGTATTTGGTTTCGTTTCAAGAGTGATACAGTTTTGTGATATTTTCAAGAGAATGGAAATATCTTCAGGCGCTATTGGTTCCTGCTCTAAAGACCAAAAAACCATGTATCAAGAGTGGTTTCATTATGCTGATTCAGGTCGCTACAATCTCTTCCTTCCTTTGTTTTCCTCTCCTATTTTGTTTCTGCTACTTTCGATGATGATGATAATAATAATAATATTTTTTTTTTAAAGATGGTGATGGTCGAATTACTGGTAATGATGCTACCAAATTCTTTTCATTGTCTAAATTATCTCGCCAGGATCTCAAGCCGGTTCGTTCATTTATTTCTTGATTTTCTTTTTCTTTTTTTTTTCTTTAATAAAAATCTCATGGTGAAGAAAATATACTTACTAATTTTTATTTTTATTTTTGAAAGGTATGGGCCATTGCAGATTCAAAGCGACAGGGATACCTTGGCTTCATCGAGTTCATCATTGCTATGCAGGTTTTACATTAATTAATTAATTAATTAATTTTAATATGCAGGTTTTACATTAATTAATTAATTTTGCTATTAATATTAATTAAAATTAAATTATCTTTTTATGTTTTTCTTGATTTGTAGTTAGTTTCTCTGGCGCAATCTGGGCGTGAAATAACAAATGATATCCTCAATAGCGATGGTAAGATGTGTATATATAAATTGAACAACTTAATTTGATATTGGAATTTAATAATATAATGTAATTAAATGATATTGCAGTTGACTTTCAAAGTCTTAAACCTCCGTCGATGGAAGGTTTGGATGCGTTATTGGTGGTAAGTGAACGTGTGCTGCTGCTATAATTGGTTTTTCCTTATTCACTCTCATATGATTTTTTTTTTTAATTTTGGTCTGCAGAAGAAAAGGCGTTCTTTGAAATCAAATGATAATGAAGCAAATGGTAATGGGGCTTGCTCCTTGTTTTATTTAATTATTATCGTGCTTTCAATAATTTTGTAATGGCGCTTGCTCATTATTTTACTTAATTATTATCGTGCTTTCACTAATTTCCAGCAATGCAGGTACACCAACAGTGCAATCAACACCTTCGGCAAATTGGTTTTCTTCAAAACCATCAAGAAAGGTTTGTGTTTATGTTCTTTATCTGAATTGGTGACTGCTTGTAAAACCAGTTTGGTATATAGACTTCATTCAGAAGTTTCATATTTCATTAGCAACAATTGAGATGGCAATGATAACTGGTGTACCTTTCATATTTCATTAGCAACAATTGAGATGTTTGTGATGACAATGATAACTGGTGTACTGAATCCTAACTGGAATTTATCTCTTCTTAATTGCCTGACACTTTATATGGATTGCTTAATTGTAGATTCGAAACTTACTTCTTGTTATTGTTAATTTATTTGCGTTTCCATTTATTTTTAATTTTTGTACGTACCTGTTGAAATGGAAGATTTTTCCTGTGATAACATATAATCTGAATCCTATTGGTTAATAATTCTAATATATATTTTTCTTAGCCTTATTTTATTCTGTTTCATTTTTTGATAAATGCACCTGTTTTTAGTCAAAGCCTGTCTTCTTTGTGAGCTTCAATTTCATGATATATTCACAGGCATCGCTGTCCTCTGTTACATCAATAATTGATGGCTTGAAGAGACTGTACCTTCAGAAGCTGAAGCCATTAGAAGTTACTTATCGTTTTAATGATTTTGTATCTCCAGCCTTGGTGAGTGGATAATATGCCCAAAAACTTTTGAGTTCAGTTTTTCTGGATATGCATGAAAATATATTTAATAGTATCCTTGATTTGTTCCTGTCTATTTAACCAAAAGTAAAAAAAAAATCTTTTGCAATATTGTAAGATCAGTTATCCTTGATATGAACTTACCTGTTTCTGTGGATGTGTTGTTAACTGCAGACAAATAGTGATTTTGATGCCAAACCTATGGTTATGCTTTTGGGTCAATACTCAACTGGAAAAACTACATTCATTAAGCATTTACTTAGAAGCAGTTATCCAGGTGATTCTCCCTCCTTCCCTCCCTCCCTCCCTCCCTCTCTCTCTCTCACGTGCGCGCCTCCCTCCCTCCCTCCCTCTCTCTCTCACGTTCACACACACACACATGGCATGTGCTAAGTAAGAATTGCTTTGTTTCCTTGTACTGATTTCCCTTGTATTTTGCTACAGGAGCTCATATTGGACCTGAGCCTACAACGGACAGATTTGTTGTTGTAATGGTATAAAATTTTTTATTATCTGCTATGTTTCCGTGATTACTGTCTGGTATTACTTGCCAACAATAAAATCATTCATTTATTCTTGTTGTTTCTTGTCTGTGTTTGCTTTGTCTGATTTGTCTTGTGCGGTTTCTTAAGGTTCTTGAACATTAGAATTATTGGAATTTAACATCAGGAGAACTGCCTTTTTCATTTAATCAATGCTCTAATTTCCTCCTATTTTTATCAGTAATTGGTTAAAGTTTTGCTAGTGCTGTTGTATTTTCCCTGGTTGCTTTGCCTTCTTTGGTTGGTTTTCTTCAACACTGCTACATCTTGATGATTTTTGTATTGATTTGACCTTATAATTTCTTGACTGGTTTAGTTATAAATATTATTACTCTATTGATTTGTAAGCTTGTTTGGTCTTAACCATCAACCTTTAAAGCAGAGTCCAATTCATTTCCATGTAATATCTTTTGGATCCTTTTCAGTTTTACCATTTGCCTTTTGATTTCTTTTAATAGAACTTCGAGCATTACTTGTTACACTTACCTGTCTACTTTAAAGTTGAAGATGCTTCATGTAACTGTTCAAATTGGGGATGTTTATGTAAATTTAGGTTGGCAATAGCTTTAATGAACTTCTCTGCAGTCACGTGGTTAATGCTCATTAGGCTTTTAATGCAAATGGTCCTGCTACCACTAGCTCATGGCTAACCAAAAATCAGGGATTTAAAAATTAGTTGTGAAGTAAAGAAATTAAATAATAGCAAGAATTATGGTAAAGTCAACATGTAGTTTGGAGTTTTCTGATGAATCTCAGCATTTGATGGTGGCTCCTGGGCACCACTCCACTAATTGCTGAGCTTTATCAGCAAGTTGATTTGGGAAAACTATTTTGGATCTGTATTAGTTTTGCTGGAAAGACTAGCACTCATTGTTTTGTTGTGGTCATTTCTTACTCTTACTGATCTGTTCATTATTTTACCAATACTGATTGCATGTTAATTGTTGTCTAGTGTAGTCTGGAACTGATGAAAGAAGTGTTCCAGGCAACACAATTGCAGTTCAAGCTGATATGCCATTCAGTGGACTCACAACTTTTGGAACTGCATTTTTGTCAAAATTTGAATGTTCTCAAATGCCACATCCTGTAAGTGTTAGAATCTAAAAAACACTGAGATTTCCTGATTTTGGTTCTGGAGCATCTGAAGATCTCATTCATTATCATGTTTCAAGCTGCTGGAGCATATTACATTTGTGGACACACCTGGAGTTTTATCAGGAGAAAAACAACGGACACAACGAGCTTATGATTTTACAGGTGTAACATCATGGTTTGCTGCAAAATGCGACCTCATTCTCCTTCTGTTTGATCCTCACAAACTTGATGTCAGTGATGAGTTCAAGCGTGTTATTTCATCTTTACACGGTCATGATGACAAAATTCGTGTTGTTCTCAACAAGGCAGATCAAGTGGATACTCAGCAAGTAAGAATTTACTAAGCTAATTCATTTTTTTCAATCTTCAATTCAATTAATGTGTATGTATAAATCATATAGAAACATTTACTTATAATACATATGTAATATAGAAGCTATAAAAGAACCATTTGTTTACAGATTTTTGTTCTCTTATGCAGCTTATGAGAGTCTATGGAGCTTTAATGTGGTCACTTGGGAAAGTTCTCAATACTCCAGAAGTTATGCGTGTCTATATTGGGTAAGCCCTCTATCAATAAATTTAGTTCAATATCACTCTATATGTTAAGTCAACAAACTGTCAAGATTTTTCTTTCGCTCATTAATTACAGAAGTTGGGCTGTAGGATAAGTTTTGTTGCCGAAAAGTTTTTGGTATGAGAAAGAGGGCTTAATCAAGGCTGTTGATCAATGGCATTGATTTGTTCATGCTTTATTTTATGCCCTCTTGTATTGCATAGACTACTCTGCTTGTTTGAACTCATTGAGCATTGGTGGTTTTTATTTATTTATTTATTATGCAAATACATCAGCTTATGCTATTGCCAATAACTTGTGGTCCTCTAGCCTTTGCTTTATAACCTAGCTTCGTGAGAAACTGAGCTTGCTCATGTCATGAAAAATTGATGGTTACCATTGCAGCTCATTCAATGACAAACCAGTAAATGAAGCTGCTGTTGGTCCAATTGGGAAAGAACTTTTCGAGAAAGAACAGGAGGACCTTCTTTCTGATCTAAAAAATATACCAAAAAAGGCTTGTGATCGTCGGGTGAGTTTATTGTTTTTGTTTTAATAAAACATAGGACAACTATGTAAGACAGATGCTTGCACATGCATATAAAGTCATAACTTGGCTTTGAAAAGTAATGAACCTTCACCTCAGGTTAATTCTGGTTTCTGAAATTATGTTTATGAGGAAACTGAAGATTGTTTCTTAGTTGAACATATTCTCCAACTCGTTTTCATTAGGAATTTGAATTTGTCCCTTGGAATCGCTGTACTTGAAGGATTTCAATGAAAATTTTTTCTCACAGATAAATGAATTCGTGAAACGTGCTAGAGCTGCCAAGATACACGCTTACATTATTAGCCATCTTAGAAAGGAGATGCCTGCAATGATGGGCAAAGCAAAGGCTCAACAGAGACTTCTTGATAATTTGGCAGAGGAGTTTGGAAAGGTTGCAGCTCTCCTTTTTCTCTGCTTTTATCATCCTTGCAGAGAACGTTGATTTTTTTAATAAAAAAAATTTGCACTGGATAAAATATACAATATTGACATTATTCATGTTCATGCAGGTCCAAAGGGAGTTCCATCTACCTCCAGGTGATTTCCCAAACGTGGAACAATTCAGGGAGGTTCTGAGTGGTTACAACTTTGACAAGTTCGAGAAATTAAAGCCTAAAATGATACAAGCTGTGGATGACATGCTAGGTTATGACATCCCAGACCTGTTAAAAAACTTCAGAAACCCATACGATTAATGCAGTCATGGGAATCTCATTTGGATAGAGGGTGTGAGCTTCTCCGTCTGGGTAAGCTTTCTGCTCATTAATTGTTGACATTTACAGCATGGCTCGAATTTTTGTATCGAAAGTTTGTTCGGATCTCATCGTGATACATCTTGTCATCGTAGGTAACGTTCAAATTCAAGCAATTCATGGTCATTGACTTGTGCATCTCCAAGGTCTCCAATATTGTTGTGAACAAAAAGATAGCCGATCTTTAAATGTAAATGGATCTTTCCAATTTCCTCAGTTTTGGGTGTGATCTGTGATTGCTTCTACTGGGCATGAAAAACCAAGGGTTTCTTCGACGACCTTGCAATCTATGAGGTTTGTGTTGATAAAAAAAAAAAAAAAAGAGTAGATTTTGAATTACACATTAAGTGTTTGATGAAATTCCAAGTTGTAGTTCCGTTTTAATTTTTAGTAAAGTTGTAATATTAATAGTGCAATGAGTTTTTAGTTATTAAATAGAAATTAATGTCAATAATTTAAATAATGTATTTTTTTAATGATTTATTTTTACAAGCATGTTAAGTGTTAGTGCGTGTATAACTTAGCTATGATGTCTTTTTATAATTTTCAAAATAATAGAGGCCAAGTATAAAATAGAGTAAATCATACGATGATGAGGATAATTTTTCCATAATAAAATTAGTCTTGTAAATTTGAAAGTACATGGTCATGACTTAAATAATTCTATTTAATTATTTGGATTAAATAATTTAATTTAAATTATTATTTAAATATTATGAAGTGAGCATATTATACCTATATTTAATTAATTAATTCTACTTAATTAAGAATAAAATTTCTTTTTACAATATAAATATAACAAAGAACAACAAATAGAAAGATTCAAGAGGACTCAATTAAATAAATAAAAAAAAGTATAAAAAGGATGTAAAAAACAGATAAAAAAATGATATTTAATTGTCAATTAAGGATCAAATTAAAAAAAAAATATTAGCTTTAAAAGATGATTAAAAAACAATAAGCAAACCTGAGTGAATCTTCTAAAGTTGGATTAATTTCTCAAATTTTGAACTCGTAAAATCCTAGATATAAGCTCAACTAAAAAGCTTAAATCCAATTTAATTTAATATTAAAAAATAAAATCATAAAAAATTATAAATTTTAAAAAATCTGCTAAAGCAAAATAAAAAAAATTAAAAATAAAGATAAAATCTTATAGAAAACAATGGATGATGAAGTGGTAAAAAAGAGTCAATTTTAAAAATTATTTCAAATTAGATAAATAATAATTAAAAGAATGGTCAACAAAGTTGACAAATAAAAAAAACCAAATAAAGATGAAATTGAAAAATAATTCTAATATTATAAATTATTTTAAATAAAATAAATTAATAGTCAAAAGAATATGAATTAAATTAAAAGGAATGAAAAACTTGGAGGGCTTATTTGAAAACTTGGAGGGCGGGGGTAAGAATTGAGTAGGAGAGAGAAAAAAAAAAAAAGTGGCTGTTAACACTAAATCGGAGGACAAAATACATGCACACGCTACCAATTGATGGAGGGATCATTAAGACAAACCAAATACTATTCTGAAACAATATTTTTGGCAACCAGAAATAGTTATACATGTTATTTAAAGATAGTTGATGTAATTCAAGGAACACCAAAAGAATTCGTTAAAGCTTTCATTGATCAATGATAAGACTTAAATTAAAAAATTTAAAAATACTTTCAATAGACTTTTTCAATACATATGAGTTAAAGTGAACTTTAAGAAGATATTAAATAACAAAGTACAAGCCATATTAGTCTTTAATTTTCTATATTTTTTTGGTCCAATGATTAATTTAATTTATGTTTAAAAAGGACTTGTAGGTGGATATTCAAACATTACAAAAAGATTAAAATAAGAAAATTTAAATTTACCAGTTTTGACTTTATTTTTTATTTTTTTTTATCATACATGGATCTATATAAGGAATTGTAATACTATTATAGTTGCATTAGAAAGGTGACATCCATATCTTTCTAATAATAAATGAGACACTTTCTAATTTATTAAAATAAAAGAGAATTATATGCTTTAAGTTTAGTGTTAAAAGTACTAGCAAATTATGCAAAAACAATTTTAATTTTATTTAGATTAGTTAGGTTATTGTTTTGTTTATTTTTTAGTTATTATTAGGTCTTTTAGAGATATTAAACCTTTATTTAAATTTAGATTTATTGAATTATTATTGATATTTATTAGGTTTATCCATATTCATTAAAGATAGCTTATTAAACTTATGCTTCTTTCCTTTTTGTAAAGACTTTTTAAAAGAAGATTGTTTTTAATAAAACAAAAACTGATATTTTTACTATCTTTTGTGTGGTTGAGTAATTCTTATATTAAGTTTTTTTATTGAAGTTACAAACTCTTTGAATAATTGATCAATTTCATTATGATTTTATATTACTTATTCACATCTCTTTATAGACATAGGCTAAGAGTTATCATTATGTATAACTTTGTTTTTTCAAGATAGGTTCTTGTTGTGTTAAATTACAAACTATTCAAATCTAATTTTAATATATCTTAAAAGGTGTTTATATCAACAATAAAGTAATTGACTGCCTCCAGAACACATCTCAGCTATTTTTTTTATAAATATTTTATATTTATTAAAATATCAATTTTTTTCTAACTAGATAATAACGAAAAAATTAATAATATAATAACAAAAATAACCTCAAACCCAAAGTATAAAAATTTAAACTTTAAGTATAATTAGATATCTTTATTGTGCTCTAGGAATAATAAAAAGACAAAAATATCCCTCATTGCTAATGAAAGATTCTTTGATTATAAAGGTAAATAGATTATTTCATTATGTGCTTATATGTAAAATCACAAAAAACCCCTACATGACAACCTTATAATTTATTACTTTTAAGAGCATTGTAATTATTTTATTTTACTATGCAAAGAAAAAACACAATACCCATCTTAACCTCATGCCATTCTAAAATGCCCACATGGTCCAGTAACAATTTTACCCTTTATGGGTTTTTTTAAGAGCAAGATAGTAAAAACACTGTTCCCAATGCATTGTATCTAGGGTACCATTGTTCCGACCACCCCATTCAGTTTTTCTGTTTTTGGTCAGCCTCAATCTACACTGTTGCATTTTATAACAGATGCCAAAAGTGCAGGATTTGCAATTCTAATCTTGAAATTCTTAACAAGACAACAGATGAGATAGTTGTCTCCTGCAGAGTCGTAGTGATGGTACTAAAAACAATAAGCACAAAGCGTACAAGAAGCTATAAGGGTTGAAAATATATACAGATAGCAGCAGCTAGTGCAGAGAACCTTCATCGAGAAACTGGACAAGAAGCCTACGGTTAATTACAATGTGAAGCAATGTTACTTAATCTAATAGAAAAGAGTTGTATTGACATGCTACAAGCATCAGAATGAGAAACCAATTCAGACTTTCATTCTATGACTCATTGGCTTCAGTTTCTTGGGTCAATCACTCGTCCAAAACCCACCTGAGCTTGCTTTCTTCACTTGATCCTCTTTGCTTTGGCCAACAGAGTCAAGATCATTGTTGAGGCCTTTTAAGCGCAAATCCAAATCCAAATCCAAATGGCTCATGTTTGAATCCTGCAGGGGAAACAGATTCCTGTTTAACACCAATATTAAAGAGAGAATTCAACAAATTGAAGCCTAGACATCCTTGAAAACAAAACTTCCATCTGCTAGAACGGAAACAACTAAGAAAATGCATTCTCATTGCCATTGGAAGACATGCATTCTGGGAACCCATTGAGAGTTTGCCAACCCAAATATGGGGCGGTGATCAAGTTTTTGACAGCTACAAACCATGAATTCTTTTGCGTTTAGCAACAAATACAATGGTCAAACTTCAAAAATAATTCTCCCACAATAAGTCTTGGAAAGGTTGACCATTTGCCTAATGAAAAAGGAATCAAAGGTTTGAATATCCAAATACATGAGCAAATGATATAAAACAATTCTAGGTTCAATTATAAGTGCAAAAGTTTCATGTAAGATAAGACTTTTAACGGGTATCTGAAATTTCTTCAAATAGTTCATCTGGGGAGTGGAATTCTCAAATCATAATAAAATGTTGAGCTAACATCTCAAGTCCTCAAAAAAAGAAAAGCAAAAAAGGGTATGAGATTGCCTTTTGATCTTCTACTTGTCTAGACAGAATACTAAAACCATTGTACTTTCACAAGCTTAAGGCATTCAGATGAGGTGATCTGTCTGCCTCAAAAAATTCCAAGAAAAAATGGTCAAGCAGGATGATATCGTCTCAACTCACTTCTCTCAACTTCTCCACAAAATAGCAAGATCAAAGCATCTCTTATTTAAACCTACTAAGAACTCTTAGCATCAAAATGTGGGAAATAAAGGGATAAGATAACGGTATACACGAGAAGTAATCATAAAAAAAGAAGAGAGAGCTATATAATTCGCGGTAAAAAGTGTTGTAAGAGGGTGAGACCTGAATTTCACTCTTGAGACCATCTCCAATATTTTGTCTATCATCCTTGGAAGTTAGCCACCCTACCAACTGCTTCTCAACTTCTTGTTCAACCTTCTTTTCTACCTTGCTACGTTCCTCCAGTACAGCAATCTACAACATAAGAAAATACTCAATAAAAATAAAATAACAGTTTTCTAACTTAATTCCATATCTTCTACAAAGTAATTAGCAGAACCAAAATAGCAAGCATGTGAAAAACAAGAAACAAGAAACAAAATTCACTAACAAAAACTCATGCCAGGTTGTGTTTTACTTACTGGGGTGTAACGGAATTTGCGTTTAGGTGGATCCTCGGGGGAGGAGGTAGCGGCGGTCGCGGCGCCGCCAGAGGGGGGTAGTGGAGTCCACCGACAGAGGAGGAGGCGAGAGCCGTTGTTGTTGTTGTTGTTGTTGTTATGGCCGTTGGAGTGGCTGTTGTTGCGGTAATTGAGGGTGGGAGAAGGGGACACGTGGACCCATTTCCTCTTCCACTTCCTCACGGGGCAATTAAGAACAGTGGCCGTCGCTGATAGGCCGTACCGAGACGAAGACCGGCCCAACCGAGATCCCCCTCCCTCCATTTTTCTCACCCCAAAATCTCGGCTTTGTTTTTCAGGAATCGCCGGTTGTTTGGGTAAAAGATATAATTCAGCAGAGCAGAGGATACGCGAGGACTCCTCGCTGGGAGTTGGGGCAAATCCCTAAAGGAGTGTACGGCATTAGATCTTAAAAAATGTTTTTTAAAAAGTTTTATTTTATTTTTTTATTTTAAATTATTAATATCAAAAATTATTTTAAAATAATAAAAAATATCATTTTAAAATAATAGATATTTTAAAAAACAACTCAATCTCACAATTTTACACGTTAAAAGAAGGGGTTCGGGAGCCAACGGTGTCGTTCTCATACTGAATTGAAAATGAAACTAAGGCTACGTTTGTTGACGGTAATTAACTTGTTTCTCAAATTTGAGAGGTGACCAGGCAGGGTACCCGTGCTAGCTGCATTTTAAGTTAATTTTTAATATAAAAGAATAAGGAATCAGCATTAGAATTTGTTTCTTCGGTATCATATAATCTTTTAATTGAATTTTTTTTTAAAAAAAATATCTAAATAAAATAAATTAAATGAAGAAAATCATAAAAAGAATGGTTAAAAGCAATTAAATATTAAGTTGATTTTCCTTTTAAGTTGTAAAAAATACACATGCAAATATTTGATGCCTAACAAGGGACACCTTTTGAATTCTTTTATTGAATTATATAATAATTAAAATGGACCTTTTAAGAAATAGAAGATATATTTTTAATCCAAATTCTTTTTTATTATTCGTGTAAATAATTTTTTTCACAAAAAAAACATATATTTTATAGTTTTTATTAACAATGTGGTTTATTGAATAAAAACTTATGGAAATCAAAATAAATATAAAAATATATTTTTTAATCATGAGTTTCTTTTTATTTTATTTTTGGCAAAAAAACATATCTTTTTTATGAGAGGAATTATTTTTTAAATACAAATTTATCATAATCTTAAAAGCAAGACATAATTAAAAAAAATCATGAATAGATAAATTCAAGAATGTATTAAAAAAATATAAAAATAATAAAGTTGAGAGAATTATATAGAAAAATCATAGAAACAACAAAATAAATACTTTATTCACATACCAAATAAAAAAAATCCATATTTGGTTCATATATAATTATTTTGAAAAAATAATTTTTAATATTATTATCAAATGCTCTAATATTATTTTAAAACTATAACATAATCGGATAATTATTAAGATAAAAAAAAAAGATCAATGGCTATTTTTCTTTAATAAAATAAAGGTGAAGCACCCAGGTTGGAAGGATAGACTAAATGCATTTGGTCTTAGAAAGCCATACTCTGATGCCTATTTGATTTTCATGTTGTTTGATTAAATTTTTCTTAAATGGAAAGGTTGATGCATTATATTATGGATTTTAGAGGTCAAATAGTATGTTTATTTTTGTGTTTTAAAAATATTTTTGAAAAAAATTAATTTTTTTTTATTTTTTTATTAATTTTAAATTAATATGTTTTTGATATTTTCAAATCATTTTGATATGTCAATGTCAAAAATAATTTTTTTAAAAAAAAATTATTAGCATGATTTTGAAAAAAATTAATATTTTTTTATTTTTTTATTAATTTTAAATTAATATGTTTTTGATATTTTCAAATCATTTTGATATGTCAATGCTAAAGTATAAATGTTAAAAAGAACAAAGGCCAAATATGTAAATGATAAAACTTGAGGGACCATATTAAAATCTTTTGAGCATTTGTGAACCGTTTAAATGGAAAAGAAGGTTTTGTTTTTTTTTTAAATATAATCTTGGTCCTCGTTCTTGCAATCTTTTACTTTAAGAATAACCTAAAATTCAATTTAATAAAATTACCCTTTAATTTAATGCTAGAATATTCAATTCCACATCAAGTATATTAGAACATGCTAATCAAAATAAATCTCAACATATAAAACCATGAAAACTTAACTTACCATGATGAAATTGAAAAAAAAATAAAGATTAATGAACAAAGTGTAAAAAAATTAATATTAAGGGACATAAAAGGAAAAAATGACCATAAATAATGACAGTGAAGTGTGGAAAGGCATGTGGGATATGAATAGTAAAAAACCCAATTTTTTTTTGTTTATTTCATAATATAATTATAACTTTAATTAATTAATTTGCCAAAATTGATTAATTAGTACGTGCAAATAGTCTCTAATTGATGCTAACATTCCTAATTTAACATTTGTTTTTTAACAAATATAACTCATTGTTATTAAACTTTGCTGTTGAACCTAATTAAATTTACTCTATATTCAATTTCAATAAATGATAATATGGAAAGGACTGTTTGGTACGTGAAGACACCTCGTAATTAATACGACCTTTGCCCTCAAATCTCGTTTTGCTTTCCAGTCGCACCACGTCATTCTTTTGATCATCATTTCTGCATCACCGTGCATAATACCCTCGTCTTTCATCTTAACTACCATACTGCCACTGACGTCTTTTGTCCAAGATAGATAACTCAAACGCGCGTTTCATTGGCAGAGTGAACGGACTTGCGGTTTTCAAGAGTAATAGTATTTTGCAGTCTTTTGATCTTTGATACATACAGTGATATCTCTAAAATACCCTCCAAAATTGAATTTCCTTAACAAAAAGTTGGAGATCGAAACCATAACATTTTAAAAGATTAAATTATAGCCTTGACTTTACCACCAAACTACTGGGTTTGTTGAGCTACCCGTCCTAAAAGTTAAAAGAATTTAATGTTTCACTGTATACATATTTATGTTTTACAGTGGATTTCTACAACAAAATTATTGTTTTATCCTTAACAATTTAAATTAAATTTTATAGTATGTTTTCAAGAGTAATATAGTATTTTTCATGAGATATATTTGTTGTTACAAGATATATAAAAAAATCTTTTAATTTTTGATTTACAAAATGATATAAGTGCCCTTAAAGTCAAGTAATCTAAAGATAAGATTGAAGAGGTTTTTTTTAAAAAAATCTTTTTAATCATATTTTTTTTGTTAATATTATGTGCGATCAAAAGCAATTTGGTATATACATAGATTAAAAGATAAAAAGAAAAAGTTGATGGTGTATTCATCACATGTGCCTGCAAGTAGGAGGTGTTCGTGCCTTTTAGGTAGAGTGCTTGACCACTTTTTATGATCGGCTTGTTTTAACTCGCAAGTGCACGAGTATGCGATGTAGCAGTTAACTCGGTAAGATCGAGATCATATCCACAGAGAGCTAGATCTGGAAATTAAGCTAGGTAACAAAAAAAAAACTTAAACCTTGAAAAATATACAACTCTTGAAAAACAAAACTAGAAAAATGTATTATTTGTTAATTTACCTTGAAAAATATACAACTCTTGAAAAAAAAACTAGAAAAACGTATTATTTGTTAATTTTTTTTAATTGTATCAAATTTTATTTATTTTCATCAATTTGATCACTTGGATTTGGATTTTTATATCAAAATTTTCCTTTTATTTTATGATGTTTCAGATTTGACACTCAATGTTTTTATTTCTAATATAGATTTGTGGTTTTTTAATTTTTTTTTCAATTTTTTCCTTGGATCCATGATCTTAGTTTTACTTTTTTCATATTTGATCCTTAGTTTTTTATTTTTATTTTTATTTTAGATTCTTCTATGAATCTGATTTTTCTTTTTAATTTTCTATTTAATTCAATATTTGATGATATGTTAAAATTTGACCCTCAATGTTTTAATTTTGAATTTTGATTCTTAGCATTTTTAAAAAATTATAACTTGTTTTCAATTTTATCTTTATATCCAAAATCTTGATTTTTTTTTTATTTTTTTCTCTCTTGATTTATATTTTTCTTATTTTGGATTCATTTATTAATTTGATCTTTTTTTATTTTTCCCTTTAAATCAAAATTTTAGTTTATCCTCTCAATTTGTTTTTTCAAATGAGGTTTATATTCTCTTAATTTTTTTCTTTTTATCCTTGAATTTTATTTTTTCATCATTCAACATTTGATTTATTAGGATTTGGTCTCTATAATTTTTCTCATTGTATATAAGCCCTATTCAAGTGTCAATCATAGACAATTATAGAGTCATAAGTCAAGTGAGTTGACCCATATTAATTCAAGTCAATCAAATCTTTTTGTTTTTATAAAAAAATTCAAAATAATACCATTATAAAAGGAAAAAAAAGGTCAACGGGGTTTGACCCTATTTTGATTGGATTTGCTCCAAGTTAACCAAAATATAGGTAAATCTGGGTTTTTAACCATCTTACACTAGATCAATTCTCCTCCAATTTCTTTTAAAACTTTGCCTGGTCTAAGTCACGAGTCAACACATTGAGTCTAGCCAAGTTTTAAAATAGTAGCTTTCTAGATGCATTGATTTCAATTTAGTCATTAGCTAGAGTCATGAGTTTGAAAAGTTAACATAAGTTGGTATCTTTTTTTTTCTTGATTACATCATTTGTAGTTGTTAGTTTTGAAAAATAAACATTGTTATTTTTCTTGGTTTTCTTTTCAATCAGCTTATCTCTGTTTCCTGATTTAGGTGAGAGGTATGTCTGGGTGATCCAAGTTTTTTTCAAGTCACTTTCTATAATGTCAAGTCATGGATTTTTTTTCTTTTGTTATTTAAAATACGTTGGCAACACTTGAACATTATTTTTTTACGCTGCAAGAAAATTACCCCAGCCTGTGGAAAAGCGATGACCAACTATCTAGTAAACATTATTTTTTTACGCTGCAAGAAAATTAGCCCAGCCCGTGGAAAAGCGAGGACCAACTATCTAGTAAACTTCTACACAGACAGACAGACACACACACAAAGATTGTTACGCCTATAGCTTTAAAAACAAAAACAAAAAATATTAGTCAAAGATAGTGTTTGACATTGTAGTAGTAATTACTTTTTAAAGTGCTTTTTATTTAGAAATACATCAAAATAATTTTTTTTTATTTTTTAAATTTATTTTTGACATCAAAATGATCCAAAAACATTAATTTAAAGCAAAAAAATTCAATTTGTTTCAAAAGCATGATATCCCCGCAAAAACATACACTGCGAAACTCATGACTTGCATAGTGTAAGGAGGCGCTCATCAGTAGACAACATGTATTTTGATGTATTCTAGTTCACAAAATCACACAACTTTGTAACTCAGTTCAAAAAAATTAAACTTGACAAAAAAAACAGTTAGTTTTTGGTATTATTATTAAACTTAAAATTTTAAAACCATTTGATCTCACTCTTTATCTACTATGAGTTTAAAATTATGAAAAAAACTCTTGATCATAATGACATGCATAAAAAACTCTTGGAAATATTATGAAAATAGTTCTAAAAAAATTACCAGAGTCAACCCATGTTAGCCTACTAACTCGATGATCTAAGTCGTAAGACTAGGATAACATAACATAAAGGAAATAAAAAAAATTACAAAATTTAATTCCCAATCAACGCAATGTAAAAGAATGCATTTGGAAAAAAATCAATTAACAAAAAAGACAAAAAAAAAACTACCTAAGCATACATGGGTGAATCTGCTAAGCCTATAACATTAGTCATGAGACTAAGATAACCCTATAGAAAGTAAACAAAAAAATATATAAAGGGTAAATTTCAAAAGAAAAATTTGTTAAAAATAGTAATCAAAAGAATTAAGATCAAATTTAACATAAAAAATAGATAACCGTCTTTGCCATCTTAGAGTGAGCCGGGCATGGAAACCAAAGAGATATGAAATAAAAAGAAGATGAAGAAAGAAATGAAGAAGGGCATCAAATTTAACATAAAAAATAGATAACCCTCTTTGCCATCTTAGAGTGAGCCGGGTATGGAAACCAAAGAGATGTGAAAGAAAAAGAAGATGAAGAAAGAAACGAAGAAGGACTTGCCAAAGACAAACCGAAGCTTTTCCACTGACACGTTTCTTTAAGTAAGATGAACCCTTTTAAATGATTCCAACAATATCAAGGAATGCCTCATTCTTAGCTCCCAACTTGCAACATAAGTTGCCATCAATTCTCCCTTCCTTCATTTTGATCTTCCTTTATTTTAATCCATGATTTAACAAAAAGAAGACTCAAATATGTTTAATTTTTGGATTTAACACCTAGAGATTTAATTATTTTAAATGGATAAAACTGATACCAAGACAACAGAAATAAATTATCAAGTCTAAAATCAAGCCAAAAAATATAGATTGATTAAATTAAAAAAAAATCTTAAGTGACAAAAAAACCAAAAGACAAAAATAAAAAGAAGAAGAAACAATATGAAGTGTTATTAAAATCTGCAGTAAATTGTGTATTGCTTTATAGTAATTTCAGTTGCTCTTTTATTTTCTAATTGTTTGATTTAGGAGCCAATGAATCATTGCCTTTCTCATTTTGTTAATTAGGTCAATTCTAATAACTTTGAATACAAGTTATTTATGTAAAATATAGCTGTTTTTACTTGATGACACAAGCATTTCACATGATTTTGATTATTTATCTTGTATTTATTGACTTAGTTTATAAATAACATGATATAAGCATTTCATATGTTTCTAACAACTTCTTGAGTCGTGAAGGAAGAGTTTCAGTGAGTGGGATTATATGGAGCTAAAACAGAAAGTTTATGGAGATTAATATAATCATGTGGTTTGAACAAGTATATAAATTACTATAACTATATATATAATAATAATAATAATATATTAGGTTATCAATGCTTGTTAGTTTTTTTTTAAAAAAAACTAAATATAAATTATTATATTTATTACTGTTTTTGGATGTTAATTTTTGAGTGATTAAAAATATTTTTATTTGAGTTAAAAGTGTAAACAAACCATTTGTAAAATTATCTAGATTTATCATATATCACTATCTAATTTAGTTCATAAAATTATATAAATAAATAAAAATATTCATTGTAATTTTTTCCTCATATGAATTAGGTAAAAATACATCAATTATAAAATAAATAAAATTCAAATGTTAGGTCACATAAAAAGAAATTTAATATTATTAAATACCTTTCATTTACTTTTTCAAATGCTTAACTATAATTATAAAATTATAAGACTAAAATAAACTTTGGAACGACACGTCTAATAATATTTATATTTTTTTCTATCATTGAGTCCATTCAAATGTAGTTTTCAAAATTTTTATTTTAATCTCTATTTTTAAATTTATTTATTGTGTTTTTTGGAAGTTTTATGATCTTTACAATCTAAATAAATTATCTTTTATAATAAAAATTTATAATTAGTTTATTGCATGATTACCTTTAGTCATGTAATGATGGACAACATAACTTTTTCTATGGTGGGGGTTTTTATTGTCACACTTGATATAAAAATAAGACCTCTAAAATTAAAGAAATATATATAAAAAAAAGAGTTGTCACCTAATAGCTTAAGGAGACTAAGAATTCTAAAATATGAACCTTAAATGGAATTGCTACTTAGTACTTTATGGTTCAAAAGACTCAAATAAAAGGTTGATTATGCCTAAAGGAAGATATAAATCACCCTTACCACATCTTTTCAAAATAAAATTATCTTAACTATATTTTTTCTCATAAATTTATTTTACATATGCTAAACTATTTAAATTATTTATAAAGTGATTCGCAAGTCATTTATTATTTATCAGCATTGATCTGAATGAGCGTTGGACCCTGAATTAAGAGTCCCACAATTTGATGATTTATTTCTTTTTATTTTTTTTTAGTAAAAATAACATCATTCTATGCCTACATCGATTTTTAAAACCATAGACTCATCAACCTTGTTGTTAAAAGCCAAGTTTAAACAAAACATCACTAACTTGACAAAAACTTAATGAAAACTTGTCAATGCATTCTTGAACTAATTTTATGGATAAAAAATTCATGTTAGGTCTAAGCTAATCTCTAAAACTAGGAGACTCATTGACTTAACCATTTAAAAGCTTAAGCAAAACTTGATTTATAGTCAAACTTGTTTTTTTTTTTAAATAAAAAATAGTATGTTAGCATTTAAAAGCTTAAGCAAAACTTGATTTGTCGCCAAACTTGTTTTTTTTTTTTTAAAAATAAAAAATAGTATGTTTGGTCTATGTCAATCTCTAAAACTAGAAGACTCATTGACCTAACTGTTAAAAACAAAATTAAACTTAACTTGACAATAATTTGGTGAAAACTCATTGATTTATCACTAAGAATTGTTTTAAAGTTAAAAACAATATTACATTTATGCTAGTTCCTAAAATTAGGAGACATGTTGACTATCGTAAAAAAAATTTTAATCAAAGAATATTTAAGGAAATGCATGCATGCCACTAAAGTAAACTACTTATGGTTTTATTATAATTCACATCACTTAAATTTACCACTCAAGCAAGAGATTATGATTCAAATCTAATACATATCAAATGTTAGGCATATCATGAAGTGAATAAACTCTTAAAACAAATGGAGTAAACTAAAAAAATTAGTGCATAGCCCACAATTTAACCGAGAGAAAATAAATCTAATACAAACACTCAACTAAATTCTTTATCATTCGAGTTGTCAAGAGAGGAAGAAATTAAGAAAAAAAATAAAACAAAGCATGCTATTGTATAGCCATATTCTGAAAAGAAAGATTAGAAATGAACAAATATATTTATTATAAAAAGGACATGTGTTTATACCTTGATGAAGTTGTTACTGCTATGTATCCTCTCTTTCTTGGTTTCTTTTCTTTTTTTTAAAAAAAATGTTTTTTCCTCTTTCCAGATTGTCTAATTGAGTTCTAACTAAGCTTGTTTCACTATGACTTCTATAACTTTATATGTGCGTGAAATTGCAACAAGATCTGGGTTATAATGAACTTTTAGACAAATTCAAACTTTCTCATTTTCTGTTATGTTTTGAACTTTAAAATGAAAAAAATAAATTTTAAACTTTTATAAAAGTTTTAATCCTATATTTTAGTTAGCTTTTCATCAAATTGAAAAACACCTAAAATCGATGTGTTTACATCCAATTAGAATCTAAAAAATAAATAGTATCTTGTTTAACTAGACCATACCAACTAGGATTTGCTCTTTATGATTCACTTAATTTTCACCTCTTCTAAAGCACTTTGTAATGATGTATATTATCTCCTTTTCAATTTATCTTTTTTTTTTTTAATCAAGCCTCTCTTTTATCAGCCTCAATGAAAGACCTAAAACTCTCTCCATCTGTAAGATCATGACCATTACTTATTCAATAATAATCTCAGTTATCCATCTCTTTCTGTACTCTATGTTAGCATGTTGTTTTTATCTTATCTTGGCAACAAACAAAGGTGTTTTAGATTTATAACAAAATTGCAAATAAGGAGCAACGATTATGGTTTTTGGTGGTTAAACATATTATGTTTGCAGTAAACAATAAGGGATGAAAATGGTGTTTTTATATGGTTGATTTAGTAGCAAGTATGGGGATGCAAAGGTACATTGTGGCGTGTTTTTATAGCAAAATAAAAGGATGTAAAGGTTATTTTTTTGGTAGAACGTGCAAGAAGAAATAAGATCAGAAAAGGATGTCCTTTGATGATTGTTTTATAGTAGTTGTATAGAATAAAAGGGTGAGTTTTTGGCTTGATTTTATAGTTATAAATAAGGTATAATAATATTATATTTTACGTGATAGAATGTATAAATTGTAGCATGAACAATGACTTAAAAATGTGTTCTTATATAGTTGATTTTGTAGTAGGTTAAAAAGTAAAAAGGATGTGGTCTTGACTTGATTTTACTGTAGTTTTTATAACTATTAGGGGTGGTTTTATAGTTGTGATTAACATATGGTATTAGAAAGATAGAGGGCATGTGCTTTGGCTTGTTTTGATAAGCGAAAAAAAATAAAATAAAATGGGAGAGCAAATAAAAGGTTTTTACATTTTTGTTGTGGATATGAGAAAGAAAAGGAGGAAAACATCATCATTTTTTTTCTTTGTTCTTCCATTTCTTTTGAATATTTTACAACTTTAACATTTGAGAATTCACTAACATAAAAATGATAATTGAATACGTTAAAACTTCTGCAATGGTTCAGAATTAGCCTAATAGTGTCAAAAATATATTGTTCTTGAATATTTTGTATTTTTATATTTTTCTTTGCTTTCTAAAAGTAAAAAAGTTATCAAAACAAGATGTTAAAATCACGTTATGACAAATTTTTTTAATAAAGATATGTAGGCTTTTTTAGTTTTCTTTTAATAAGATTATAAAGGGAAATTATCAAATATTCCTTATACATTTGTTTTTGGTTGATAGAGTTTATGATTCATATAATTTCCTTTTTATAGTTAAGTTAATAGTATCTGTAATTCTAATAATTTTTTTAATTATTATATTAATAACATTTTTTTAAATAATGTCTTTTTCCTTCTTCGATTGTTATATGATAACAAGTTCATATAAATTTATTAAAAACTAAAATATCTAAAATGAAAATTTTTATTTTTTTAAAAGATTATTATATACTTTGATATTGTTAATAGCATTTCTAGCTCAAATAATTTAAATTTAAATGAAGACTAAATTGTATAATAACTTACATTAGATTTATGGTTGAAAAAATAAATAAAATTAGATTTGACAATGAGAATAATATGCATGTCTCAATCATTAAATCTTACCCTTCAAAAGTTAATAAAATCTCAAATATACTCTATTTGGATTGCAATATATATATATATATATATATATAAATTTTAAAAATTTAATTGCTAGCATCTAATTGGTTGGAAGTTAGATGAAAATAATAAGACAAAGTCCTCAAACTATAAGGAGCTAACTATTGTTTTATGAATTTATCATTTAAGGTATAAGGAACTTGTGAGAAAAAAAATAAAGAAGAAGAGTTGGATTTAGTATTTAGACAACTAAGAAACCTAATTAATGGTCTTCCAGAAATCAAACTTAAAAGGGTTGGTTACATGAAAGAAATATAAAAATTACCCATTAATATATTGCATGCAAGAGCAAAAAAGAAATATCAAAATATATACATTTATGAATTTTTTTATGGTTTCTTTTTTTTTTGTGTTGACTATCTAAATTCATTGTATGTTCAAGAAAAAAAAATATAATAAGAAGAAGAATCAGGAAATAAGGAAAACTCAACACCATATCTTTGAAATTCCTATTATGTATGAAACAAATTTATATGTAGGAAAATGATGATAGCATATAATTCATTAATTGCTAACATATATCTTGAATATAAGAATAAGATAAAAATATATTATTTTTTAAAATATCTAAATTCTTTTGTTTAATAAAAAAAGTAAAAAGAAAAACCTATTTACATAGGGCAACTAAAAACTTAATAGACTAGGGACTTAGCTCAAAATGATATGATTAAAGAACTTTTGAACCAATAAATCTACGTAAGTTTGCTATATCAAATAAGAAAAAAAAGAAAGAAAGTCAATAATAATAATAATCAAATTATATATATATATATATTTAAAAATTGAAACCTTTATTGTTTGTTTATATGAATAATTCTTCTTATTTATATATATATATATATATATATATATATTATTGAGAAGATTATGACTCAATAATGTAAATAAAAAGAATTATTCATATAAACAAACAATAAAGATTTCAATTTTTAAATGTTGAAGTTGGTTTTATATTTGAGATACTATCCAATTAACTTACACTGAGATGTTGAACCAAAATTGAAACCATGACACAAACATACATATACTAAGTTATTATTTATCAATTATCCCTTGGTGATTTATGACGACTATATATGCATATAATATATACATGAAACATGTAAAGCATAAATATTTTTTTTTAAAAAAAACATATTTATATAAAAAATAAGATACAAATAAAATCATTTAAAAAACCACAAAATGATTAATTGAAAATATATAAAAAATAATTATAAGAATTTGCACAAAATAAGAGAAATCAAACCCTAAATAAGTTAAGGATATTTTTAAAGACAGGACGAAATAAACAAAGATAAACATGAAATTAGATAAAATATAAAATTAAGATTAAAATAAATTTAAAATCTAGGTTCATAACAAACAGAAAATATATTGTGAAGAACTTAAAAAAAAACTTGAAACGATCAATAAAAAACATAAGAGAAATAAATTCTTAACTCATATAAAAATTGAAGTTGGTCTTAAAATTAGATACAAAATAAATAACTTTGGACTTTTACCAAAAAAAAAAAAACAAATGGTATAGAACCAATTATTATGCTAATATTTTTTCATAGATTCAAATTTTTGTCAAGTATGATTTTAGAACAAAAGATCATGAAAAATTATCTAAAAAATCACAACAAAAAATCAAACAAGTCCACACTAGAACAAATCATTATATTTTTGATAAATTAATCAATCATATCCATAAATTTGTCCTTAGAAAATTAACCAATTTTTTTAAAATCAAATATATAACATAAAACAAAACAAAACAAAACAAAACAAAACAAAACAAAACAAAACAAAACAAAACAAAACAAAACAAAAATTAATAGCAAATATACCTTATAAAATTACTCTATCTAAAATGTAGCTTGTAGAAACATATGTTTAAAACATATTAATTATTGAGCCAAAAATCATTTTAAAAGCTTGCAATTATCAACAGAAAAAAGTTTTTATTTTAAAAAACTATTAAGTTAGTCTTTATCTATAATATATCATCAAGGAGTCAACCTCCAAGTCTCTCAAATCCAAAAATATGTTAATCAAAATTATTAAATATAATTAAGAATATATTTAATCAAACAAATCAATGAATATGAATAAATAAAAAAGGAAAGATAGAGACTTGTTACCATAATCAAGAAATTTGAAACCAAACTTTAAAATCCAGGCATTAGGCGGCACTGAAGTTACTGAATTTGTTATTTCAGATATGAAAGATGCAAATACAAGCTCAAAATTGTTAGAAATTATTGGTTTTTAAAGCCTAAGAATGAAAATCAATGGCTTAAGGCTTGGTTTAAGGTAAAATATAGATGTTTTAGGTGGATAAAATAGAGATTATAAGAATCATTGAAAAAGTGACATGATTGGTAGATTTCTAAGTGATTTTGATTGGATTTATAAAGAAGGAAACAAAGAAAAAAAGAAGAAAAGAAGATAATTAGCAAAAAAAAAAAAACTACAAAAAGATGAATTAGATGTTATGGTATAGATCAAATTCTGAAAAAAAAAATTGTGAGAGAAAGAGAGAGGAAGAAAAAGATCTTATTCCTCATTTTTTTTTATATGGTATGTGTTTTCCTTTCTCTCTCTTTTTTTTTTATTTGGCTTAACTTATTCTCTAGGTTTTCATTAATTTGATGTTTGAAAAATTTTACTTAGTATACTTAGAAAGGATCATGTAATTTTATGTAAAGATCATGATATTTAGAATATGGCTTATACAAAAAATATGGATAAAACAACCATATCTTGTACTGATATTTTGATTTTTTTAATTTTTTTTAATTTTTTTCTTCTCTTAATTTTATTGATCTTTTGGTTTTTCATTTGATATTTTATTTTCTCATTCTCATTTTCTTTTTTCAATTTTTATATTTTCCACTTTTCTTCTTTTATTTTTTTATGCTTGCAAAAAAAATAATATATAATGCGTAATAGCTAAAAAAAATAAAAAAACTCAAAAAAATAACAATAGTGTAAATATAACCTTTTTATTTATTTTCACTCCAATGGTTAAAATCCATATAGAAGTGCTAATTATATTTAATTTATTTGATATACAACTATTTTAATAACCTAATATGATTTGATTGATTTGAAAAATATAAAAACAACTTAGATAATTTTTAATTAACTTAATATTAAAAAGATAAAATTAAAAAAATTAATTAAAAAAATATAAAAATAACTTGAGTCAACTTGGGTGAACTCGTCAAACTTATGATATAAATAATAAGATTATGACAATATCATAATTAAAAAAAAAAACTCAAAGAAAAAAACTAGTGAGAAAAACATTGTTGTAATAAATAATATTTTAGTATTTTTGCAAAATATATAAGAATAGTAATTCTATAAAAGAAATGATAAAATAACATTTTATTTAGCACTCTTCTTAGGAGATGCCACATGGAAAGCTAAAAATTAAAAGAATATATTTTATGTTAAACAAAATTATATTTTATTATTTTTCTTATAAAAATAATAAAATACTATTCATTATAATATTTCTTTTCACTATTTTTTCCTTTGATTTTTTTAAATTCATATTTTTTATGAAATTATCATAATTTCATAATTTATGTATAACAAATTTATCTAAATTAACTTATATTATTTTTTATTTGAACTTTTTTAATTTTATATTTTAAGATTATATTAATTGATAATTATTCGAATTATTTTTAAATTTGTCAAATCAATTAAATTATATTAAATTATTAAAATAGTATTTTAAGATTATATTAATTGATAATTATCCGAATTATTTTTAAATCTGTCAAATCAATTAAATTATTAAAATAATTTTATATTAAATAAATTAAAATACATTTTACTTTTTTAAAAATCTTTTTCTATTGGAGTGCACATGAAAAAAAAATCTATATTACCTATTTAACTCTTTTAAAAAAGATCTCCTTTGGGAAATGCTAAAGAATTGAAATTAGACTCCAGGAATTTGAAAAGCCTAAATAATATTTTTTTTCTTCTAATTTTTAACTTTCCATTTATCATCTTCATCAGACATGCTCTAACAATACTAGTCTTGCAGTGACATCTTCGTAAATAATCCCGAAAACCACGGGGTGTTAAAGTAGGAGAACGATCACGACTACATTTTAGATAGAGATATTGAGGGGACCCACACTCCATTTCTTTTTCTCTGTCTTTTTGTTTGTTAGCTTCTTCGATTCTATTATCACTCCCTCACTCAAGGTTTCTCTCTGCACACAGTACACAGTCAGTCACGGATACTAGCTTTGGAGTTAGAAAAAAAACTAAAATCTTTAGATCTGAAAGCAACAAACCCCTCCTGAAATACCCTAGCTTCCTTCAAGGACGGTCTGGGTAAGCATTATTATTTTTGTTGTCATTGGATCTCATTGTCAGTGTTGTTTTTGTTGTTTTCTCGGATTGTCAAGAGATCTAAGTGGCTTAGAACTTGTTCTTGTTCATGATTTAGCGAATGTAGGAATTTTTTACTTAAAAACTGTTGCTGCGTTTTTTTTTTGTTGAAATCAACTTTTCCTCCCTTTTAAGCTTGAGATCTTGTTCAGACTAAAGAAATATCTAGAATTGTGCCAATAAGTCTAATAATATCGTAACTGGGATATGTAAGTTTTTTTAGTAAAATAAGCTGGCTGGTAGTTGAGAATGTCAGCAAGCAATAGGGAGAAAAATTGTCTTTTTTTTTTCTGACAAGTTTCAGTAGAATATATGTTATTCCTTGTTTGGTTTTGTTAAGAAAGTGGTAAAGGGCATGATATTAATATTGTATTTAGTTCTTGTTTTGTGTTTGTATGGTTGTACAAGGTTGACTCATGTATGCGAATGATTGTGTTAGGCTAAGCACGATTGTAGTTTTCTTCTTCAGGTCCAAACAACAACTTATTCAAGTTCAGAATTTTATTTTCTTTCTTTCTTTTCATGTATTTTCTGAATAGCCTTGGCAAACTGTAATTCAGTGAAAAAGATCTCAATGTTTCTGTCAATAATGTAACAGGATTGATAAATCCCGTGCTTTGTCTTGTATGCTACCTAAATCTCTTTGCTTTTAAATAAAGACATGCATTGTGTGTGTTCTACTACATGTTTTAAAGCTTTGCAGTTAGTTTTCAGTGTTCTGTACTGAATGGCATTTAGAGTCGTGATGCATTTGCAATTAAACAAGTTAGGTAGTCTTTCCTCAAATGTTTCCAGAGCTTATATTTTCAACTACCCTTACTCTATGCCTACTCCTGATCAGTCGATTGTCTTTGCAGGTGTGTATGTTTTACTTGTCTGGTAAAAGTACTTTTCCTGTTGGTCAATAAGGTAAGTTGCTTCAGTTTCCTCTCTTTCTGTAGTTTACATTTGTAAGCATATAGGGTGCATCATGGTCCCATCTATGGATTACTAAATGTCTTTTGAATGCTCCATGTAGTTAGAGTGAGGTTGCAAAATAACTTGAATGGCAGTCATGGATGCTCAAAACCCTCTCGTTGGAGAAGCAACTTGTGGCACTTTATTGCAAAAGCTCCAGGTATTTCATTTTCTGATTGTTCAGGTGTATGACATGAAGAATCATAACTTGTCCCTGATGTGGTGTAGGAAATCTGGGATGAGGTTGGTGAAAGTGACGAGGATCGGGACAAGATGCTCATTCAAATAGAACAAGAGTGCTTGGATGTGTATAAGAAGAAAGTTGAGCAGGCAGCAAAGTCGAGGGTACAGCTTCTTGAGGCCTTATCAGATGCCAAAATTGAACTTGCCCGTCTTCTATCAGCCCTTGGAGAAAAAAGTTTTGCAGGAATTGTGAGTGTTTTATTTGACTTTGTTTTGTATGGTCCGCTTAAGCATAGGTCTAAAGTGTGTATTATGGTGATGTGTTGATGCAAAACTCCTTGTGGTAATGAACTGTGAAAGCTGGCTCCTCATGGCTTTCATTGGTTTTAATTTCAGCCTGAGAAGACTTCAGGCACAATCAAGGAACAACATGCAGCTATAGCACCAGCACTTGAACAGCTGTGGGAACAGAAAGCTGAGAGAGTGAAGGAGTTTTCTGACGTACATTCACAGATTCAGAAAATATGTGATGAAATTGCTGGGAACTTAAATATCAATGATGCTCCTGCAGTTGATGAAGCTGACTTATCCCTAAAGAAGTTGGATGAATATCATGCCGAACTTCAAGAGCTTCAAAAGGAAAAGGTAAATCTCTCTATCTTGGTAATGGTGCGTCATATAATTTCTAGCTTTCTAGATCTGTCAAGTTAATTGTTAACTGCTAATTTTAAATTGTAGAGTGGTAGGCTGCACAAGGTCCTTGAATTTGTAAGCAGTGTGCATGATCTCTGTGCTGTCCTCGGGATGGACTTCTTCAGTACTGTAACTGATGTTCATCCAAGCTTAATTGACTCAACTGGCGTGCAATCAAAAAGTATTAGCAATGATACATTAGCAAGGCTGGCTAAGACAGTCTTAGCGTTAAAAGAAGATAAGAAGCAAAGGCTTCATAAGGTAAGTCTTTCAGCATTGTAGTTTTCTCTGCCTGGGAGAATATATTTTCCTTGGTACATTTTCACATGAACCTAAGGACATAAGATTTTGTACTAATTGAGAGCCTTAACCAAATGATGATCCTGTAGATCAATCCTTAGCATAAAGATATTCTGTGAACTGTAGATCAATCCTTAGCATAAAGATATCCTGAAGAAATGGGATATCAATTTTTTACATTTTTAAACTGAAAAATTAGTTATGCTATATCAGGACCCTATTTCCTCGAGGCTTTTTTTTTTCTTTGTTGTTAAATAAGTTTATCTTGTGAACTAAATGTGTCTGCTTGATGTTTTCTGAAAACTGCATTCTTAATGAATTCTTGTAATTCAGATATATTCTTTCAACAGTAGGGAAAACGGTGTTCTGCATCATATTTCTGTTTGACATCTTCAAAACATATAAAACAAGTATTGTTTCCTCAAAATTTGTACTTTACATGTTTTTACAGCACCAGTATAATTTGTATAACATCCAAAGGGAACAAAGTCTAAAGGTTCTTTTGTAAAATGAAGTGTCACAACAGATATATTTTTAGCTGCATGTGCTTGATTTGTATTCTCCACTAAGATTCATAATATCTTTGATTTGTATCTTCCGACCACAGCTTCAAGAGCTGACAAATCAACTTATTGACCTGTGGAATCTGATGGATACTCCAATGGAAGAAAGGAAATTGTTTGACCATGTAACCTGTCACATGTTGGCTTCAGTTGATGAAGTGGCTGTCCCAGGAGCTCTGGCGCTGGATCTGATTGAGCAGGTATTTGAATTCTGCAAGCAAATATACCTGCAAGGTTGAATAACTGTGAAAGCTGTGTACTTTTTTTTTTTTTGGTGAAAACCCTGAAAGCTGAATACTGATTTCACTATTACTTGCTTTTAAGGCTGAGGTTGAAGTTGAAAGGCTTGATCAATTGAAAGCCAGCAGGATGAAAGAAATTGCCTTCAGAAAGCAAGCAGAGCTTGAAGAGATATATGTCCATGCTCATATAGAGATAGATCCTGAGGCTGCTCGAGAAAAGATTATGACTCTCATTGATTCTGGAAATGTTGAGCCAACTGAGTTACTGGCTGACATGGACAATCAGATATCAAGAGCCAAAGAAGAAGGTCTAAGCAGAAAAGAAATTTTGGATAAGGTTGAGAAATGGATGTCAGCATGTGAGGAAGAGAGTTGGCTAGAAGACTACAATCGGGTATTTTGATCTCTCTCCTTCTATGTGACATGCTGTCACTGCTGATTTGAGAATTTCAATGATCACTTCCAAGAGATCTCTCCACTGCTTTCCTGGTACCGGGGTAGGGCATGTCATTGTTTTAGGGAGGGTGGTTGATGATACATATACATTATAGATGCGTGGGGGCATTAATAGGAAAAAAAATATTTCAAGTGATGAAGGGTCATGGCCTCTCAGGTCCCCCAAGAAATTCCTGCATCGGGAGCTGATCTATAGATCCCCTTTTATGTGGGAAATATTTGTTTCTCTGCTTACACTTGTTTTGTTTGGCAGATAATAGGTTTACATGAGTGATCTTGCTTGCTGATGTTTTTATTTTTATCTAATCGTGTAGTCAGGTTTGCCTAGTAACGGGATATCTCTGTCCCCTGGTTGCATGCTGATGTTTTTATTTTATCTAATTGTGTAATCAGGTTTGCCTGGTAACAGGATATCTCTTTCCCCTGGTTTTCTTTGACAGATAATAGGTTAATGTGATTGATCTTGCTTGCTGATGTTTTTATCTCGTCTAATTGTGGATTCCACATTTGCCTAGTAGGAGGACAGCTTTCTCATTTTGACAGTATATGACTGGAAAAACTCGAGTCCTAATGGTAAATGATGAGGTTAAACATAGTGAAAAGGATCAACAGATCGAACTAGATTTTCTAGAAAGTAGGCGAAATTACTTGTACACCGCTGATTTGATGGTGTAACTTAAATGGCATTGTCTTTTTGAAACAGGATGAAAACAGGTATAATGCAAGTAGAGGTGCACATCTGAATCTCAAACGTGCAGAAAAGGCCCGTATTCTGGTTAACAAAATTCCAGGTATCTGTTGAATCAGGGAAGCCAAAGAGTTGGCAAGATCACCATCTTTTTTCTCTTTGTAAATTGTTCTGTGTAGATCTGGATCCAGAGATTTAATTGGTTTTGTTGGCCCATGTAGCTTTGGTTGACACCTTGGTATCCAAAACTCGGGCTTGGGAAGAAGATCATGGCATACAGTTTGCATATGATGGTGTTCCTCTCCTTGCCATGCTAGATGAATATGCCATGCTCAGACAGGAAAGAGAAGAAGAGAAGCGGAGAATGAGGGTGAGTTCCTATTTAGTGACTATTACACTGTTCCAGTTCACGCAGGCATTTAAACTAGAATGTGAATTGATTTGGGTCTAGAATGAGATTTGTTTGATCGCTCTCTTGCTAAAAGGAGATAACCTTGGATATGACAGGATCAGAAAAAGTTCCATGAGCAGCAAAACACAGAACAAGATGCCATTTTCAGTGCAAGACCTAGTCCTGTTCGACCAGTTGGTACAAAGAAGGTGGTTGGTCCCCGTGCAAATGGCAGTGCTAATGGAACTCCAAGCAGGCGGCTATCTCTAAATTCTCATCAAAATGGGAGCAGTTCTGTAACTAAAGGTGGAAGGAGGGATAATAGGCTATCTGCCCCTGTTAACTATGTTTCCATATCGAAAGATGATGCCGCCTCTCATTTTTCCGGCACCGACACAGTTTCTGCTTCACCATGATAAATTAAGAGAGATCCGGAGGTTTATACCTTGATATATTACTTCTATTACTTCTAGGAGCTTGTTGTAGTCATATAGTTGTGAAAACTGAGTAACTGGAGAGTGAACTGTTTTTAGTTGTGCATCTTATCTACATTCTTAAGCTGTTCTAATCCTCTCTGCTTTATATCTTCAGAACTAATTTTTTGTTGTAGTGCTTGGTTACTCGACGCTAAGATTCTAATGTAGAACAACTGGCAGCTGAGTTTCGACTGCAAAAATGGTCAAACCATGAGATTGTGAAATTTGAAAGGAAATGATCTCTGGGCAGAATCATGTGGTGGCTCGAAGAAGGTCATTAACTCGAAAAATGTCTGTTAACCAAGGTCCGGATGGACCAGAACTGGCTTTTTATACAAGCAACTCTGTTAAAGTCATCGACCAAGAAGCTCATATTGACCGAGTCATTGTGTGGTGTGCAATGCCATAGAAGCGGCACCTCCGTCCGTGATGTGATGAGGAGAGCACCAGTCAATAAAAACTGATTGACATGTTTTCCTTTTTATTTAAGAATGTAATAAATAATTTAAAAATCAAATAAGAATTTTAAATTCTCGTTCTCTGAAAAACAAGATAAAGAAACAAGTATAGAAACTAACAAAATTGTTTAACTAAAGATATACATAATAGATTTGTGACCAAAACCCATTTGTGTACGAGGGTTCTGATGAACATGTCAATATCCCAAGAGCTGGTAGTGTTGTGACTTGTAGAAGCAACAATATACTAATCGAGAACAATGGATGCAAGTGGGAATAGGCGTGGGAGGAAGACAAGCAATGCTAGAGAAGCATAAGTTGAGTGGTCAAAGTCCAAAGAGACGGAGCTCCAGAAGTCGTGTGGTATCAGAGGAGGAGAGCTTCGAGAGAGTTCTGGTCAGCAGAAGATCAAAGACAAAAGATGCCCTCGTGATGTCATGCCAAATCACGCACTTGTCATATTTGAGCTAGACAAAAGAAATTAGAGTTTTACATGCCGATCTTTTTTTTTTTTTTGCTTTAAAAATATATATATATTTTTTAATTTAATTTAAACTAATATTTTTTTAGTATTTTATATTATTTTAATATACTGATTTTAAAAATAAAAAAATATTATTTTAATATATTTCTAAGTAAAATATTATTTTGATATATTTCTAAATAAAATTATTTTAATATATTTCTAAGTAAAATTACTTCAATTATATAGTAAAAGCTGAATAAAACCACATTGAACCTTCATTTAGAGGCTTTGAGCTCATAAGGCAATCTCTTTAATGTATCCTAAGGACAAGGGATGACCATTAGTCTTGCCACATTATCTGCATCCACCTTTCCACGGCTCGAGCTTTGTGTTAAATAAAGCCATTGTCAATCCATTTGATGTGTAGTCTAGATACATGTTAATTTTTTTAAATGACATAAACTAAAATATAAAAAAAATTTAAATTATGAATTAATTTTAGTAACAAATCAAATCTACAACACCACTAGAAATTTGACAAATACAAATAAAAACACCGATAAATTTTTTCGTCAGTAGATTGCGAAATTTGACAAATACAAATGAAAACACCGATTAATTTTTTCGTCAGTAGATTACGGTAAATTTTGCCGACAAACTTTTTCATTGCTATAATTGTTGGTAAACATTAATAAAAATATTTCATCTATATATACCAAGAGAATTGCAGAAAAAAAAAATAAAAAAGCCAGAAAAGTACAAAGATGTGTAACTTTTACCAATGACTTTACTGATAGAATTAATCTAACGGTAAAGTTAATCCTTAAATATATTGACAAAAATAATCCCTCGATATATACCAATAAAATTATAGATGATATTAAAATGGGATTCAACAAGGCAAATTATATAGTGATGTGATATTTTTTACCAGTAGAATGACCGATGGAATGCTTAACAGAATAATTATATTGGTATATTCATCGATAATATTTAATTTATGACCTGGCGATCAACCCTTCTTTTCTCCTCCCCTTCCTCTCCTCCATTTCTTCTTTTTTCTTATGTATTTTTTCTAAAACAAATATCCACCCCCTTCAATCTCACCATAATTCAACCTCTCACAATAAATTCAGCTACCATAACACTTGATTTGTTAACATTCATGTTCTGATTCAAATTTTATTAAGGATTCTCCATCTTAAGGAAATAAATCTACCTTTTTTATTTGAACACAATTTTTAAATGTTAATTTTTTTTATATCTTTATAGTATACGTATTTTGTTTGGGTGCTTACTTATTTTATAATTTTTTCTCATACAATTTTGTTGAATGAATTTATGATTTATACATGTTATGATTTGTTTTAGATTTTATAAAATTTTATTTATTTGTAAATTGATGAAATTTATATTGAATTTTTTACTTCAATGTTTTGTGATAAAATAAATAATGACTTATTTAATAAGTTTGTTTTTATATTTTATCAATTTTGTTGATGAGTTGTAATTTTTTTATAAATGTGTAAAAATTTGAATTTATATAGATATATAATTAATAATGAATTAAGAGAACTATTAAAATAGATTGAATAAGATTGAGCTAAACCAATATTTTTACAAATTAATATAGTTAACGTAGTTAATTAATATATGTTGTCATCATTATTTAAATATGTTTGATATAAATAATGGATAATCATTCATGGATGTATCGAGATTAACCCTAAATGTTGTGAATGACGGATTATTATAATGATGTTCAAGGTTTTATTAATTATACACTATCTAATCCAAAAAATATTAGTAGTGACAGTATTACATGTTTATGCAAGATGTGTAAGAATAAAGCATTTATCAATCTGGATATTATAAAGATATAACTTATATAAAAACAGTTCATGGAGAAATACTTGTATTAGTATGCATACAGAGGATCATATATTCCTCATGATACCATGATAGAGAAGATGGTTGGATCAACTTCTAGTGCTAGCAACATGTATGAAGTTGTAGATGATAATAGTACTTTTTATAGGAATATGATTATGGATTCAATGAGAATGAATTAAGATCATACTGGTCATTGTCCAATCATATATAAAGAACCTAATGTAAACGCGACTAGGTTTTTTAATTTTTCAAAAGATTCTGACGAACTATTATGGAATAGTTAGACAAATCATGATAAATTATTGGTTGTTGCATATGTGTTCACCATCAAGTCAGATCATAGGTTGAGTAAGGCTAATTATGATAGAATTGTTGAATGGACAATAAGTATTTTACTTAAAGGGAACAGACTGAAAGAAAACTTCTATGCTGCTAATTCTATAATATAACCCCCTCAGTCTAAAATATCAGAAAATTGATATATGTCCAAACTTCTATATATTATACTATATTAAAAATGCAGATTTGACCAAGTGCATAATACATGGGCATTCTTGTTATAAACCCATAACTAGTAGGGGAAGGTTTTTTATCGCACATAGAAAATTTAGATACTTTCCAATCACATATAAATTAAAAAGGTTATTCATGTCACCAAAGACTGCTGGGCATATGATATCAATCATATGATGCGGTGGATGAAATAATGATGCATCCTTTCAATAATAAAGCTTGGAAACAATTTAACAATATACATCCTCAATTTTTAGTGGAGATAATAAATGTGTTTCTTAGGTTATGTACAAATAGATTTAATCCATTTGTTGCTCTTTATTCTTATTGGCCAGTAATACTCACGGTTTATAACTTGCTACCGGGGATGTGTATGAGGTTGAAGTTTATATTTTTATCTATGATTATACCCGGTCCTAATAGTTCAAGTCAGAATATAGATGTTTGTCTTCAAACGATAATTAATGAGTTGAGATAGTTGTGGTCATCTAGGACTTTGAATTATGATATATCAAGAAAAAAAAATTTCTAGTGAAGGTAGCTTTAATGTAGACTATAAATGATTTTTCAACTAATGAAATGGTTTCTAGTTAGAGCACGCATGGAAAACTAGCATATCCATAATGTATAGAAAATAACAAGGCATTCATATAAACAAATAATGGTATAACACCTTTTTTTTTACAGTTATTGATGATTCTTGCCAATAAATCATAGGTTCAGAAAGAATAGAAAGGACTCTTTTATTGGAAAAGTTGAAAGGGATGTTGCACCACTGCTTTTTTCAGGTGAAGAATTATATAACATGGTGTCGGGGTACAATGACATTGTGTTTAGTTTTAATTCAGTAAGTAAAAGTTTTTTAAATTTCATGTCACCAAAGACTGCTGAGTATATGATATCAATCATATAATGCGGTGGATGAAATAATAATGCATCCTTTCAATAGTAAAGCTTGGAAACAATTTAACAATATACATCCTCAATTTTTAGTGGAGATAATAAATGTGTTTCTTAGGTTATGTACAAATAGATTTAATCCATTTGTTGCTCTTTATTCTTATTGGCCAGTAATACTCACGGTTTATAACTTGCTACCGGGGATGTGTATGAGGTTGAAGTTTATATTTTTATCTATGATTATACCCGGTCCTAATAGTTCAAGTCAGAATATAGATGTTTGTCTTCAAACAATAATTAATGAGTTGAGATAGTTGTGGTCATCTAGGACTTTGAATTATGATATATCAAGAAAAAAAAATTTCTAGTGAAGGTAGCTTTAATGTAGACTATAAATGATTTTTCAACTAATGAAATGGTTTCTAGTTAGAGCACGCATGGAAAACTAGCATATCCATAATGTATAGAAAATAACAAGGCATTCATATAAACAAATAATGGTATAACATCTTTTTTTTTTTACAGTTATTGATGATTCTTGCCAATAAATCATAGGTTCAGAAAGAATAGAAAGGACTCTTTTATTGGAAAAGTTGAAAGGGATGTTGCACCACTGCTTTTTTCAGGTGAATAATTATATAACATGGTGTCGGGGGTACAATGACATTGTGTTTAGTTTTTAATTCAGTAAGTAAAAGTTTTTTAAATTTTGTTTAACCCATAATTGGGTAAAACAAAGTATTTTCTGAGAGCTTTCTTATTGGAAGAACAATCTTCTCCGCCATAACATTGATGCCATGCATATAGAAAAGAACATGTTTAAGAACATTTTCAATATGGTTATAAATATAAAGGGGAAGACAAAGGGCAACATCAAGGCTAGAATAAATATAGTTTTGTTCTGTCACCGTAAAAACATGGAGTTAGTTTATGTTGAGTCACAAATTGCAAAACCCAATGTCAGCATCGCTTTAGATAAGAATATACAATTACTTATCTATCAATGACTTAAAAGTTTGTATTTGCTTAATGAACATGCCTCAAACATATCAAGGTTGATGACTTTAGAGGATTATAGATTGTATAGAATGAAAAGCTATGACTACCACATGTTTATTGAAACACTCATTCCATTAGGTTACCATGATTTATTATCAAAAGAGATATGAGATGTACTCACGAAGATCAGTCACTTCATTAGAAATATATGCTCCAACATGTTGCGACACATGGAGATGCTTGAAAATGATATCATCCAGACAATATCCAAACTTAAGATGATATTCTCTTTATTATTTTTTTTTGACTTGATGGAGTATTTACCTATACATTTACTATTTAAGGTAAAAGTTGAGGGCCCTGTCTATTCAAGAGGCTAGGGTTTACACATGCATCGTAATTAAAATTTTGTTGTCTTTCTTCTCATATTTCAAAACATTCATTTAATTCCATGAAGATACATGTTCAACCTTAAGAGAAAAGTAAAAAATAAAGTCAAATATTGAGGTTTTGATATGCGAGGTCTATATTGTTGAAGAGATCTCAATATTTATCCCATACTATTTTAAGCCTTAGTTGAGAATAAGAATCAACCGCGTTCCAATGCATGATGATGGTAGGGAAGTGTCTTTGAATGAGAACTTGTCAATATTCTCCCATCATGAACAACCCATACTAGAAAATGTTGTAAGGGAAAGATATTTATCAGAAATAGAATTTAAACAAGCACATAAGTATATATTTTTTAACTGATATTTATCAGAAATAGAATTTAAACAAACACATAAGTATATATTTTTTAATTGTGATGAACTGAGATCTTTTATTCAGTAAGTATACTACTTAACATGTCATTATTTTCAAACATTTTGTCTCTTATAATATCTTCAACTGATACATTGTTGAATTTTTGATAAGCAACATCAGTAATATTTAATGTCGCAAAACTTACAATTGACTAAATCCTAAATCTTTTGATTATAAGATGAACAATTTTCATTTATTTATTTTCCTTGGATGATAAGATTTTTTATTACATCCATTTTTTTATCAATTGTTTTTTATAAATATATTTAAGTAATAATATTTTTTTTTATTATGGGTTACGATTCTTTGACTCGAGCTAAGCTTAATGGAGTTTTTGTTATTGAAATGTATGTGTGGAGTGATGACCACCACAAAAGGGTGTATTGGTTCTTTCATAGCTAAACGCAACACTTTGTGATATGTTGGTTTTCAATTGTTTTTTTCTTAAATTATTATTTCTTTAAAGTTGATGAATTTATTTTTTCTTTCTAAGATACATATAACAATCGAATGAAGGAGAAAAACGAGGACTATCCTTCAACCCAACAAAATATCAATCCGGATTTGTGATTGGAAGCAGGATTATTTGTTGGGCTCGATAGAAATCAGTGTATGGACTCTTTAACTTTATGACCAAGAACTTGTAGATGACTTATAGTGCTTTGACAATTACATGTTCACAATTGACTCCAAGCATTCAAACTCCAGAGTTTATAGTGATGTTAGACTAACGAGTACAAGTTCGGACGACTTATCTTAATGATAAATATGAATGACTCATTGCTGATTATAAAGAACTCCACCGATTAGTAATGAAGATGAGATCATAGATGAATGATTTATGTACACCCCATAATTGGCCTTATGGTCCCGGCGGCGACTAGCCTCATCCTCCTTCAGCGCCACCTTTATTTTAGATTTATTATATTTGAACATATAAATATTTAAATTTGTAAAACATATTTGATTTTTATACTAACTTATTTTAATTATTTTTCTACCTTTGGTCAATATTTAAAAAAAAATATTATTGACAAGCTTACCAAACGAACTAGATTGTTCGTATATTCTAGAGACTTAAAGAAGAATTATTGCAAATGCTACTTTTACTGATAGGGTTACCGTCAAAATTAGATTGTCGATATATTCAATAGAGCTGGAAAAGAATTATTGCAAATGGTACTATTATTGTTAATGCACCAACAAAATTACAGATAATATTTTATTAGTGATATGTTAAAAAAACATTTCTACGCGCTTTGTCTATCCATAAATCCATTGATATATTTATTATCAAAGAACTCACCAATAGTCCATAAATTATCAATAAGAGTTTTTCTGACGGATTGTTTCTATTTGTGATCTCATCCATATTATACATACTGAAAGATTGCTAGTATAAATGCCAACAAAAATTTATGTCAGTAAAATTATTAAATCTAATAGTGTGATTTGCCATGAAAAGTGTCATATCTTTCCACCACAACTTCTAATAACAATGATGAAACCCTCGTCCTCATCAAACTTTAATGTAATGACTTCCTACACAAATTGAGCAAAAAATAATAGTTCATTTTTGTGAAAAAGTAAGGAGATGTGAATCAAATCCATCAAGAAGGATGAGACAAATAAAACAAATTAGTATATTTAAGAAAACAATAAATAAACACTCAAAATCAAATATAGAAAAAAAACATTAAAAAAAAAGGTAAAAAAATGTGCATATATATAGAACCTACAAGAGAAATTGAAAAAACAAAATAAAAACAAATCAAATATGTGTACTATTAGAAAAAAAAACTCATTAACTAGGATGAAAATAGAGAGCATGTTTTGATGATGTGTAGAGGAAAGGAAGAAAAGACAACAAGGAAGAAAAAAATGGTCTGTCTTTGTTTATCAGAGAAAGAAAGAAAAGAGAAAAAAAAGGGTTTGTGAGGAGATGGTCAGAAAAGAGCAGTTGAGTGTTTGTGTCTATGTGAGGAGAGGTAAAATTTCTATGGTTTTTAGTTTTCTTTTTATATTATTAGCTATTTATAGTTGGTTTTGATGATGGTTGAACCAGTTTGATTCGATTTAGTTAAATTAGTTTTAGACTTTTAAAACCAAAACCAACCATATCAATTTTTTTTCATTTTCTGATTGGTTACTTAAGTTTTTTTTTTTGGAGGGGGTTTAGTTTTATTGGTTAATGTTTTTTGATTTATTTGGTTTTTTCAATTTATTTGCTCACCATTACTACAGATAACACACCAAATTAGACTTCAACATGTGTTGCCCTTGGTTATATGACATATAACTGACACTTTAGAGAGTTGTTAACAAATATTATAAAAGAAAACTATGATTCTTTCACTATACACCCAATCACATTTCATTATGGATTGGTATAATAAATTGCTATTTTGCCATTCACAACAAAAAATCATTGTACTAGCTTTTAGAGTAATACCATCGTTTCTCTAATCCATTAGATATTATCAAATTTGTTAGGGACATATATATCTTTTAAAATGTTTTAGGATATTTAAATGACTAAATTACCTTTAAAATCAAGATTTGTTTGACTAGTGCCTATAGACTTTGAAGTATTTTCACTTTTTATAGCATAATAAAATAAATCAATTGTCATTAAAGGTAAAAAAAATTTAGTCGGTGTCTAAGGAATTTTTTATATGTTTATGTTTTTTTTGTTATAATTAAGTTGATACAGTAGTAATTGAGTAATTTAATAAATATAAATAGTATTTGGAAAACAAAAGTTGTTGACATGTGTATTACTCATGTCAATAAGTGTGTTGCACTTTTCGGACGAGACTTGTGGTGTTGCCCGGCAGCCAAATGATGGCTTCCACATCAGCATTTGAGTCATCTTAGTGGCCCCTTCATTCCTAAACAGCTCATGTGCCCAATGAACCTCTGATTAGGCGTTGTCAACGATTCCCCCATTTTATTTTCTCTCTTTTCCTTGATTTCCATGCTTAACCCTTCTGATTTTTAAAACAACCCCTTAATTTGTTTTTCCTTCAAATGTAGTCCTTTTTATTTTGATTACTATTTTTTTAATTTGAAATAATTATAAAATTATATTATTTTTTTCAATTTCATCATCTTTCCATTTCTTTTACTATCATATTTTTTTTTTAATTTCATCCTCTTTCAGTTTCTTTTACTACCACATTTGATTCTCATTCTTTTGATTGTAATATTTTTTACTTTGCAAAACTTTAAAATTGATATATTTTTTTTAAATTTTTAAATTGATATATTTTTTTTAATTTCATCATTCAATATAAAATTAGTTGGGAATTGAGGTTTTTAATTAAGCCTGGGTTTAAAACTTCACGGGTTACGAATTTGGGAGATTCACTCGAGTTTGCTTAGTTTTTTTCCTTTTTATAAGCTTATGTTTTTTTAGTTTTATTCTTCAATATTTATTTAATTGGAGATTAAGCTGTAATATTTTTTTGATTCTCTTTCAATAGGATTTTCATTATTTTTGAAAATGATCTAACTTATCTTGAGTCTTTTTTGTTATACTTTGTTAAATTTAGTTTTTTTTTTAAAGAAATTTAATTAATTAATTAAATAAATATTCTACCCTTAACATGCATCTTGTTTTTAACTTTTTTATGTACGATTGAACAAGTACCTACATGGAACTAATCAAATGTCTTGAATTATAGAAAATATAACAATAAATTTTTAATCACATTGCATTTGTAATCTCTAACATCTTAAATGTATACATCCATCTATACTAGACTGAGTCTTCAACTTTTGCCTTAAAAGGTAAATGTATGATTTGATACTTCATTCAATCAAAAAATAATGGAGGGAATATTATCTTAAGTACGCTCAATCCAGTCAAAAAAATCATGGACTTAGTAGTATTGAAGTTCTCATTCAACTTGTTTTCTTCAGGTAAAATGTTTTCACTTATTTGATAATTCTATCATAACCAGCGTCACTTAACCCATAATCTAACTTGATAGTCAACACTTGTGCAACGACAGATAATTTACTATGATTTATGCAACCATCCTATAATGGTTCATCAGAATCTTTCAAAAGATAAAAAAATCTGGCCTCATTTGCATTAGGTTTTTCATTTATGATTAGACAATGATCGACATGACCTTAATTTATTCTCATTGCATCTATAACCATATTCTTATAAGGATTACTATTATCATTTACAACTCCATGCACGTTACTAGCACTAGAAGTTAACTTAACCATCCTGTATATCATAGTCCTATGAGGAACATATGGTTCTCTATATGCATACCAATACATGTATTGCTATATGAATCATTTTTGTAGAAGATACTTCGTTATAACATTTGGATCAATAAACTTTTTATTTTTACACCTCTTTCATAGACACTTAATACCGTCTCCACTAATATTTATCAGATTAGATATTGTATAGTTAAGAAAACCCTGAATCATATTATAATAATCTATCTTCCACAATTTTATAGGGTGAGCCTCTATACATTCATGAACGCTCATCCATCACTTCTACCAAACCTATATAAAATAATGATGACAACATCTATTAATTAACAACATTAATAAATTAATTTGCAAAAATAAAAGTCTAACTTAAACTTATTCAATCTATTTTAATACTTCTCTTAATTCATTATCAATTATCTATATGTAAATTTGTACGCATTTACCAGAAATTACAACTCGACAATAAAATTAATAAAATATAAAAAAAACTTATTAAATAAACCATTATTTATTTCATCATAAAACACTTAATTTGGTAATTCAACATAAATTTTAACAATTTACAAACAAATATAATTTTACAAAATCTAAAACAAACCCTAATATAGACAAATCATAAATTCATACACCAAGTTTATTATAGAAAAAAAACTATAAAACAAGTAAACACCGAAACAAAATACATATACTAAACTATTCCAAAAAAATTAACATTTTAAAATTGTGTTCAAATTAAAAATAAAAGGGATATATTTGCTTACTTAAGGTAGATAATCCTCAATAAAATTTGAATCAAAACATAGATGCTAACAAACCGAGTGTTATGGTAGCTAGAAAAGTTGGGGCAAGTTAAGTTGTGTTGAGATTGTGGGGTTGTTTGTTGCAGAAAAAATGGGCAATGAAGAAGTAGAAATGGGGGAGGGGGAGGAAAAAGTTGAGTGCTAGATCATAAATTAAATAATAGTGATGGAATTATTCTAATAGTAACTCCATTGATAATTGTGTCAAAAGAAATGCCACGTCACTATACAATTTATCTTTTTGAATCCAACTCAGTGTAATATCGCTCGTAATGTCATTGGGATATTTACGGATGAATTTTACCATCAGACTAATTCTGTTAGTAACTTTGTCTGTAAAACTTATATGTCATCATATTGTTTAACTTTTTTTTTAATTCATTTTTTTCTCACTGTAATTCTCTCGGTATATATTGAGGAGATATTCCTGTCAATATTTACCAACAAATTTAGTGATGAAAAAATTTAAGTAGTAAATATCGCTGTAATATACAGACGAAGAGATTCTATAAATATTTTTGTTTGTCTTTGTTAATTTTATAGTAGGAGCTAGTTTTTTTATATATAAAAACATGTAAAGTGGAGCCTGAATCTGTATTTGTACAATTGACACCTGTTGCTCCTTCATTGATTCTCCTATGAAATGAAAAATATAATGTATGATGCATTCCTTTCAACTAAAGATATTAATTCTTCATATATGGTTTACTTATTGCTTTATTAATATAATTAGTAGAAACTGAGAGATAGATTGTACATTATCGGTATCTTTCTGCTCAAGTTTTATATATTCTACAAACTATTATGCCACTTAGCCGGGTGTTCAGAGTCTGCCAATAACGTTAATTTTTAATAACAAAAGCTACCTAGTTTCTTAAACGCTACTTCCCTTCGCTTCCACGAACTGCGTGCCTCATTTTGCTCATGTCGGCAATTTGCAGGGCTTGCTTGTTCTTCAACTCTGAGAAGTGAGCCCTTCTGCTTTGCGTGAGTTAGGGTGCTCCCAAATTAATATTTACAAGTGAAATTTCTTCATTAGCAACTAAACCCTAGATTAATATTGACAGTACCGCACTCTTTGCCGCACGTTTCATAAGAGCAGGATCCACCTTTTACAACTTTCCCCGCGTCAACCCTTCCTTTTTGTCCTGTTATAAACCCGAAGTCTTACACGCCATTTGCTCTACATCTCTCTCCTAAGGTTTCAAAACCAGCTCTCGCGTTGTTATCAAGAGGAGGAAGAAGAACAACTCTCTCTCTCTCTCTCTCTCTTGAATTCCAAAACAATGCAGCTCGTCCGGATAATCTTCATTATAGCTATAACAGTGGCTCTCTCCACCACTCTCACAGTGAAAAGAATCGGCCAAGTTGAAGAGAAACCATCCTATGATGATCAAAGTATCGATACTTCAACTAGATTGTCACAGGGGCTTAATATTATGAACGATGGAAAGGAGCTAATACCTTCAAAAAGGTTGAGTCGGTTCCTCGCAGAAGAAAAGAATCCTAGAGCCGCTGACCACTGCAACAAAGACAACGAAATATGCCAAATTCTGCAAGGTAAAAACTATAAATGCTGCAACAACAAGTGCCTGGACTTGTCTACAGACAAACATAATTGTGGTGCATGCAAGAAAAAGTGTAAATTCACAGAAGATTGTTGCAGAGGAGAGTGTGTGCTGCTTTCTCTTGATAAGAGGCACTGCGGGAAGTGCAATAACCGGTGCCTGAAAGGTGAATTTTGCGTATATGGAATGTGCAATTACCCATGAAATGGTATTGGGTTGAGGTTCGTTATTTATTCATAAAAGAATAAAAAAGAAAACATATTTGGGTGGTTCTCCCACATTTTATATAATTAATTACTTCTTACAATGTTGATTAAAAAAATAATAATTTACTGCTTTACAATCCTCTAGGATTTTAATTATCTCTATGTAATACTCCAATGAACTTTAATTGTAACGTCTTAATCCGTTATCTGTAATTGCACTTTATACAATTTTTGTGTTTCAGCTTGAATATATATGATTATATTTGCTGCTTTTTTTCTTAATATATATATAAAATGTGTAAGAATATATTTTTTAATTGCAGTAAGAACGAGGCATTCGATTTCGGGCTCTCTCCATGTGTAAATGTTTAAAGGGTATTATACGAGTAATTGTGATGCACGAAGCCAATTTTTTGAGTTAATTAATTATAACTTAATTCTTGTAGTTTATTAAAACTAGTTAATTAGTTCCTATAGTATTAGAAATAATCAAATGGTCCCTTCACCGATATAGTTTTCAATTTTCCAGAAAATACGTTCTTTTGCAAACTAATCTTAAGCTCCCTATTAAACTAATTATCTTTTCTTTATTCTATTTTCAAGAACTAAAAATAGAACATGAAATTAAAATTGAAAATGAACATGAACATGAAATTTAAATAAAAAAATTTAAAATATAGAGATATATATAGTCTCTAAATTACGAGAATTAGTTAATTAATCTTGATAAACTAAAAGGGTTAAGTTACAAGTATTTGAATTTTTTTTTACGGGGTTTTGTTCATAAATAAAACTAGGAGATTATTTCTCTTGTTAGAAATAAGTAAGAGGTTTAAACTCCAAACTTCTTGAAGGGAAAAAAAAAAAAAACATTAGTGCCAATTGAGCAACAACTTTCGAGCTATGAATTAATCGCATGGCTGTAAATTGTTCGAGCAGATTTTTTCTATGGCGAAGAAAGAGGTTTAAACTTTAAACTTCTTGAAGAAAGCAAAATATAATAGTGTTAATTGAGCAACAACTTTCGAACTATGAATTAATTGCATGACTTTAAATTGTTCGAGTTGCTATGTTCATTTTATAGAACTGTTTCTTCTAGTTTTGCAAAATAAGTTAAATAATCTGTCTAATTTCAAAAACTACTTAATTAGTTTCTGCTAGCTTGGTGCCCGCACTTCATTGCAATATTTTTTATGCAAAAAATGATATTTAGGTGCCAAATAATATATATATATATATATATATCTGTGTGTGTGTGTAAACCAATCATAATAAACTTGTAATCCCGATAATCAAGATCGAGTTAATTTAGGATATCCTATTAAACCTATAACCTAAATCATAAGATTCGAATAACTCAATAAAAAAATTATAAAATTATAAAACCCTTAAAAATGTTGACTTAACAAAATTGTAACTCGGGTTATTATACTTGAAGCATCTAATATGAAAAAAACCATGCAATCCAAATCTCAATCAATCAAATATTAAAGAATGAAATTGAAAAAAGAATTTCAATTATACAAAAGGATTAGAAAAAAAATATAAATTAAAATAATGAGAATCAAAATTAAAAAAAAATTATTTGATTAAAGGGTGAAATTGAAAAGAAAAATCAATTTAGCAAAGGGATAAAAAATAAAAAGAATGAGGATTAAAATTGATATAAAAAAAATACAAAAACAATGTTTTGATTAAAAGATGAAATTAAAAAGAATAATAACTTTTATAAAAGAGACAAGAAAAAAATTAGAAGTCAGATAATAAGGATCAAATGAAAAATATAATATCATTAATTTAAATTAAAGAGTAATTGCAATATTTTTTATGCAAAAAATGATAGGTTCCCAAATAATTTAAAAACCAATAAAATTTTTACAAAAAGATCAAGAAAAAAATTAGAAATCAAAAGAATAAGAGTAAATTAGATAATATAATATTTAGTAAAATGAAAATAAAGAATGAAATTGAAAATAAATAAAACTTCTACAAAAAGGTTCAAAAATTAAAAGAATAAGGACTAAAATTGAACTACTAATAACAAAGAAGGTCAAATTGTACTTTTCAAATGAGGTGAGAGAAAACAAGGGAAAAACAAAGGCCTGCCAACAACAAACTAAACCACTAACAAAAACATGCACAGCACCAACAAAAAGAGAGGATGATTGATTAGTACTTAAAAGTGTATTTTTATCAAGGTTTTATATCATCATTTTGCACTTGAAGTATCAATAACTTCTTAACTAAAGCATATTTTGTAATAATATATCTAATAATATAAGATACCTTTAATTTGTGGTAAATGTTCAAGATATCTTTAATTTATGATAAATGTTCATCTTAAATGCATGCCTATTAGATAAATCAAGGGATTAATTGATGAGTTTAACTACTGAAATTGAGAAGACAAAGAGAGGACTTAACTTAGAAAAGAGATATTGGTTCAGTCCAAACAAGAACACTGTTAGTTATTGGGTCATATTTAGAGTTGTAGATCTTGAATTTTAGTTTGGTTTATATAGCTAGAAAGCTATGACATATGCCTAAAATATTCATAACAGTCCAAGACTCAATTCTGTCATTTGGAAGTCGAACTCTTAGCATTAAAAGAGAAGTCTGAATCTCCCCTGTAACCTAGATATTGTTTAGTGTTTAGCTTATATCTCGAGTTTTAGAAGTTCAAATGCACTGATTCTTTTTTTGTTGGAAAATTGAGACAATTTCCTATAATTTTCATGAAAATTATCAAATCAATAGTTTTAAATTTTAACTTATAAAAGGAGGCATTTGCCATGCATTTAGGCATCTTGATTTTCAGATCAAGATCATGTTCTTACTTTTTTTATATATATAATGCTTAAGTTTTGCTTTCATTAATATTTTATTCATGCCTTTTATTTTCTTTACTATACTTATATAATTATGTTCTTATCTTGTTTATTTATGTTTCTTTTCTTCATTAAATTTAGTTAAGTTTATTATGTAAAAAAGAAAAGGTTTCACTAATAGTGTTAGGATAAATATAATATAAACTCAATATGGATTTCAATGCGCCACGTGAAATTTACTTGACACTATTCACGTATCATTTTTATCTTATTAATTTTTAATACCTTACTTGTTCAATAATTAATCTAAATTTATGTTATATAATACTTGGTATAATAAATGTTTGGCACGTTCATAACCAATAGTATGGTATAACATACACATGTGCTATGAAAAGGAACTTTATTTGTTATTAACATAAGTTAGCATCATGAATTCCTAATAATATTTAAAATTTTAGTGTTACTTAAATAAGATAATTAATATGATTATGTTAACAATTTATAATAAGCTATTAATGACAAATCATCTTATTGGAACCTTATTTGTGTATACAAGAAGGAAGAGGATGGGGTGGCACTTCTAGCAACACA